>NC_074671.1:6918930-6924427 GCF_029448725.1 Salvelinus fontinalis
CCAGGTAGTGGAGGAGACGCCCACTACGAGTAATGGAGTACAGGAGGGGGTTCAAATGGAGTTAATCTCCCAGGTAGTGGAGGAGATGCCTGGTACGAGTAATGGAGTACAGGAGGGGGTTCATGTGGAGCTAATCTCCCAGGTAGTGGAGGAGATGCCTACTACGAGTAATGGAGTACAGGAGGGGGTTCATGTGGAGCTAATCTCCCAGGTAGTGGAGGAGATGCCCACTACGAGTAATGGAGTACAGGAGGGGGTTCATGTGGAGCTAATCTCCCAGGTAGTGGAGGAGATGCCTACTACGAGTAATGGAGTACAGGAGGGGGTTCATGGTGAGCTAGGCTCTCAGGTAGTGGAGGAGATGCCCACCACGGGTAATGGGGTTCAGGTGGGGCTAGTCTCCCAGGTAGTGGAGGAGATGCCTGGTACGAGTGATGAGGTGCAAGTGGGGAGTGTTGAAAGGGATGTGGTAGAAGGGAGTCAGTGGTCTGTGGCCTCAGCTGAGGAGGATCAGGAGAAGGATATGGATATCTCTTCTGATATGACAGCAGCTGGTGAGGACTCAATTTATGATCTAGAGGAGGTAAATGGTTTTCTGGATCAGACTTTTGGGAAATCTGTCAAATTGGCAGAATATTTTGATGTTGATAAGTTTGTGAGGTCAGCTGTGATGTTACAGAAGACGGTGGGGTTGGACGAGTTGAGTGAGAAGAAGCGGTTTCGCTTGAGGAAATTTGTTACTGCTGTTACAGCAGCAAAAGGTGGTGGGAAACGTGGTCAGGTTAATAAGAAAAGATTTAAATAATGATGATGATCATGCTCCATAGGGTGTCTTTTTTCTCTTTGGTTTCTCTGTGGTATCTTCTGCTTTTCCTTTCTCTTTTCTACATGGAGGTACTAAGGGTAGGCTCTCTCAATATTAATGGGGGAAGGGACAGAAATAAGAGGGCTTGGGTATTAGAAGAAATAAAACAGAAAAGGCTTAATGTAGTTTTCCTACAGGAGACACATAGTGATGAGGATAATGAGGTTGACTGGGGAATGTGGTGGGAGGGGCAGCATATACTCAGTCATGGTACTAATTTCAGTGCTGGGGTGGCCATCTTGTTTTCCTCAGGCTTAGGGGTGACTGTGGTATCTACAACAGAGATTGTCAAGGGTCGGGTTTTATTGGTCAAGGTGGATGTTATGGGGTTTTTGTTTGTTTTTTTGAATGTTTATGCTCCTAATGAGGGTACCGAGCGTCTTGTTGTGTTTGATAAAATAAAAGAAACCTTAAGACAGTGTGACCAAGAGGGGTGTATGGTTGTAGGGGGGGACTGGAACTGTACTGTGGATTTTACTGTTGATCGCAACGCTGAAGAACCTCACCTGCGGTCAGCCACTTTCCTGTCTGGCCTATTAACTGAGTTAGAGCTTTCTGATGTGTGGAGAGTAAGGAATGCAAAAGTTAGGCAGTACACATGGTTGAAAGTGAATGAAGGTCGTGTCAGTGCAGCAAGGTTAGATAGGTTGTACGTATCTGATCAATACTGTAGTAGGGTTGGAAGGTGTGCCATTACTCCTGTGGGTTTCTCTGATCATCACATTATAACTGTTGATATTCACTTGTCCTGTCCACGAAGGTCATCACCTTACTGGTATTTTAATGTTAAATTGTTACATGATGTCAAGTTTTGTGAAAGGTTTTTGTTGTTTTGGGAAAAATGGAGGGTTACAAAAGGGAATTTTGAGTCCTTGAGACAATGGTGGGATGTTGGGAAGGCCCAAATACGAGTATTTTGTCAACAGTATACTGCTTTGTCTCAAATTGAAGTTAAAGAGACTATCAATGCCCTTGAACAGGACATCAAATCAATTGAATTGAAGCTGCTCACTCAGAATGACCCTGGACTAGTCATGAACTTACAGGACAAGAGACATGAACTGAGGTCGTTTCTGCATGAAAGAGTGAAAGGTGCCTTGATTAGGTCTCGTTTCGCTTCCCTCAAGGACATGGATGCTCCTAGTGCTTTTTTTTTTAACCTTGGACAGTCGAAATTACAACGTAAACAGATGGTCTGCCTTCGTCTCCCTGATGGGAAGGTGACCACGGATGACAGTGAAATGCGTCAACATGCCGTGGATTTCTACTCTGCCCTCTATAAGGCGGAGGATTGTGACTCTCTGTGTACTGAACAGTTGTTACACGGTCTTCCTCAATTGGGACCTGAACAGAGAGTCGCATTGGACTCTGACATTACACTGCAAGAGCTGTCCACAGCAGTTATGCAGCTCTCAACAGGCCGAGCCCCTGGCATTGATGGTTTACCATCTGAGTTCTATAAGCACTTTTGGGGGTCTATTGGGGAGGATTTTTATGAAGTGGTGTGTGAATCTTTTCATGAGGGTTCTCTTCCTGTATCCTGTCAACGTGCGGTGCTTTCACTGTTGCCAAAAAAGGGGGATTTGGCTCTCATAAAAAATTGGAGACCTGTTGCTTTGCTGTGTGCAGAATATAAAATAGTTTCAAAATGTCTCTCAAACAGGTTGAAAGAGTATCTGGGATTGTTGGTCCACAAGGACCAGTCCTACTGTGTACCTGATCGCTCAATTGTTGACAACTTGTTTCTGATAAGAGATGTTCTAGACATTTGTAAACTGTCTGATGTAAATGTGGGTTTACTTTCTTTGGATCAGGAGAAGGCTTTTGACCGAGTGGACCACCAGTATTTGTTCAAAACGATGAAAGCCTTTGGGTTTGGGGATGTTTTTTTGTCTTGGATGAATTTACTGTATGCTGGGGCCTCGTGTATGGTGAAGGTGGGGGGTGGTTTGAGTTGCCCCATCCCTGTCCAAAGGGGTATCAGGCAGGGATGCCCAATTTCAGGGCAGTTATATAGTCTGGCGATTGAACCAATGCTTTGTTTTTTAAGAGCGAAGCTTACTGGTTTCTCTGTGCCAGGTGTAATGAAGGGTCCCACGATAGCACTGTCTGCGTATGCAGATGATGTGACAGTTTTTATTACAGGGGCTGAGGATGTTAAGGTTCTCTCAGACGCTTTAATGGTGTATGAGGGGGCCTCCTCAGCTAGAGTCAATTGGGGAAAGAGTGAAGCGCTGTGGGCAGGTCAGCTTCAGATAGGGTCCGCTCCACGGTTACCAGGGGGGCTTCAGTGGGGCAGAGATGGGATGAAGACATTGGGTGTTTTTCTAGGCTCTGATGTCTTTCAGAAAAAGAACTGGGAGGGTGTAGTGGAGAAAGTGTGTGCCAGACTGTCAAGATGGAAATGGGTGCTACCCCAGTTGTCTTATAGGGGAAGGGTACTGGTAATTAATAATCTTGCTGCCTCTACCCTGTGGCACAGACTAATGATTTTGCAGCCACCAAAGGGTCTGATACAAGAGCTTCAGAGGACCCTTGTCAATTTCTTCTGGTCTGGACAACACTGGATCAAAGCTGCAGCTTTGTACCTGCCACTGCACGAGGGGGGACAAGACCTGGTGGACATTTCCTCTAGGATCATGGCTTTCCGGCTTCAAGCAGCCCAGAGTCTGTTGTACCGTGACGGTTCTAGCTGGGTTGACACAGCCTACGCATTGATGAGGAGAGCGGGCTGTTTGGGCTTAGACAAGCACCCTTTCCTCTTAAAGCTGGAGGGGGGTGAGTTGAATGGCCTGACTCCATTCTATGAGTCTGTTATGCAGGCTTGGAGGGTTCTGGTCAAGTCCCGTAAGGCCGGCACGCTACCAGGGATGTGGCTTTTTGAAGAGCCTCTTTTTTATAACACTGCCATCCAGTCCAGTGCTCTGGGTTCAGCCAGCCTGCGTTCATGCCTGTTAGGTGTCGGGTGCACCAAGCTGGGTCATCTGATGCAGAGCAGGAGCAGATCGTTGGAGGAGCTGGGAGAAAGAGCGGGGATCCGATCATCTCGCCTACTGAGGAAGGTCGTCGCTGAGGTCTGTGACTCCTTGCCAGTTCTTCATCGTCAGTATGTGACTGACATTTCCAATTCTGATTGGTGGAAGGAGGGTCTGGATTATGTGTTCCCTGCACTGATTGTTAGTGCTGCGGTGGGGGCATTTGAGGAGGACGTGGGGATGCTGCTTTCCTTCGATACCCCGGAGCTGGGGGAGTTCAAGGAGGTGGGAAAGAAGGCCATGTACAGAATATGTGTAAAGGTGTCCCATGCCTCTTCCCTGGAAGGGGTAAAATCGACGAGGTGGGCGGGTGTGCTTGGTCCAGGTGCTTCCCCAAAAGGCTGTTGGCGATCATTATACAAACTGCCGATTGATAAGAGGACAGCTGACCTCCAATGGAGGATCATACATGGAGCTATAGCCACCAACATGCATCTGGTACACCTGGACCCTACTGTTGGGGAAGGGTGTCCATTCTGTGCAGAGTCTGAAACTCTGGCACACCTGTTTTTACTGTGTCCCAGGTTGGTCGGGATGATTGACCTGATCACTGACTGGTTCTCAACGTTGGGAGAGGTTTTCTCTTCCCAACTGTATATATTTGGGCCAAAGTACAGGTTCAGTCAAAAGGGTGTCGTTGTGTTGCTTAATTTTGTGTTAGGGGCAGCAAAATTAGCGATATGGAAGACCCGAAAGAACAGTATTCGGGGACAAGGGTCTGTGGATGTGGTGGGAATGCTGGAGGGAATGGTGGCAGCGAGACTAAGGGTTGAGTTTGCCTATTATAAACTTGTCAACAATATTGATCTGTTTTTGAGTATATGGGGTATTCAGAGGCTGTTGTGTTTAGTTACTGTGGAGGAGGAGTTGGAGTTGTGTTTTTAATTGATGTGTAACTGTGGTTTTGTATGAGTATTTATTGTGTGGTGGGCTCCCAGACCCAATAAAGATTATTTAAAACTCAAAACTCTCTCTCTCTCTCTCTCTCTCTCTCTCTCTCTCTCTCTCTCTCTCTCTCTCTCTCTCTCTCTCTCTCTCTCTCTCTCTCTCTCTCTCTCTCTCCTCTCTCTCTCTCTATCCCTCTCTCTCTCTCTCTCTCTCTCTCTCTCTCTCTCTCTCTCTCTCTCTCTCTCTCTCTCTCTCTCTCTCTCTCTCTCTCTCTCTCTCTCTCTCTCTCTCTCTTGCTCTCTCTCTCGCTCTCTCTCTCTCCGGCTCAGTCCATCCCCCAACCCCAGGCTCCCCTCTCTCTCCGGCTCAGTCCATCCCCTAACACCAAGGTAGGGGCGTCGCCATGACAACGGCTCACCCGGGGGGGGGGGAGTGGTATAACTTTCCAATTTCAGTATTTGATGATTCATTCAAAACAAAGCCTGGGTTTTGGAGCTAAAGTTAAATTTGCATGAAAGGAGATGAAATGTTTTTTTCTCTTTACCTAAAAGCTGTGATGGTATTGAAGTGGATTAAGACAGAAAGTCATGGTAATAACCCTACAATCAATGCAATACATCAGACACCAAACAGATAAACAAACAATAAAATACATCTACTACGTTTCTCATCCATCCTGCTCTCAATTCAATTCAATTGACTTTATTGA
>NC_074671.1:6924926-6979926 GCF_029448725.1 Salvelinus fontinalis
AATCTGAGTGAGTGCCGAGCACTTTGAGAAGCGTGAGGTAAGGTTTCACCCACGGGGTCACCATGGCAACAGTTCCAGATGTGACAATGAGAGCAAGTGGAGGAGGGGGGAGCCCTTAGGAAGAAGGGGGAGGAGGGGGAGGGGGGGGGGGGGAGAGGATGGGATAAAAAGTAATTGTCAATTATTGGACAAACAAATTAGGTAATCGCCACCGTTCAGATTTGTAGTCGACGAGAAACCTCCTCCCCCACAATGTAAACTAGTCCCCGGTGGTTATTTTCCAAACACACACACCACTAACACCTAGTTACTGTTTAATGTGTCCTTCCATACTGCTTATGGGTGTCCTGTAAAGATATTAAAACCCTTGGAGATGTGGAACACGGTTTGGCTGTTGTTTTAGCTCAGGGTTGTTTGAAGTGAGCTTGAATACAGCGATGTGTTCCGTCGACATAGGATTTATTTAAACCGCACATGTAAATGGGGACACGTAATAATTTCATGCACTAGCTGGGATTGGAGAAAGATGTATTTTTGTGACTTCATTAGATCCCTTTAGATGTGTTTTTTAAGAAGCAAATCATGTTAGACAATTTAACACCTTTAACCATGTATTTTCCATTGTAACCAATAGAGTCTTTTTTCCATGACCCAATTAACCAATAGAGTTTTTTTTCCCATGACCCAATTAACCAATAGAGTTTTTTTTCCCATGACCCAATTAACCAATAGAGTCTGTTATCCATGACCCAATTAACCAATATAGTTTTTTTCCCATGACCCAATTAACCAATATAGTTTTTTTCCCCATGACCCAATTAACCAATAGAGTCTGTTATCCATGACCCAATTAACCAATATAGTTTTTTTCCCATGACCCAATTAACCAATAGAGTCTGTTATCCATGACCCAATTAACCAATATAGTCTTTTTTCCATGACCCAATTAACCAATATAGTCTTTTTTCCATGATCCAATTAACCAATAGAGTCTGTTATCCATGACCCAATTAACCAATAGAGTCTGTTATCCATGACCCAATTAACCAATATAGTATTTTTTCCATGACCCAATTAACCAATATAGTATTTTTTCCATGATCCAATTAACCAATAGAGTCTGTTATCCATGACCCAACATGGATGAGAACATCTCAGTTCACCTCCTTAGCTTCACGCTTAGGGAGGAGAACATCTCAGTTCACCTCCTTAGCTTCACGCTTAGGGAGGAGAACATCTCAGTTCACCTCCTTAGCTTCACGCTTAGGGAGGAGAACATCTCAGTTCACCTCCTTAGCTTCACGCTTAGGGAGGAGAACATCTCAGTTCACCTCCTTAGCTTCACGCTTAGGGAGGAGAACATCTCAGTTCACCTCCTTAGCTTCACGCTTAGGGAGGAGAACATCTCAGTTCACCTCCTTAGCTTCACGCTTAGGGAGGAGAATATCTCAGTTCATATTCTTAGCTTCATGCTTAGGGAGGAGAACATCTCAGTTCACCTCCTTAGCTTCATTAAAAACACATAGAATAGGATTAAAACTGCATGTAAATGAACACAATTCCTGGAGAAATTGAAACAGCTCAGAGGTAAATACATCTTCAGGGAGTCGCAAACGTAATCGACACACACATTAATTGGTTTCCTCTTATAAATAATACTCTGTTATTAGCCGGAATTAAGACTGAACTAGAATGTACCAATTGGCTGAACCAATAGTTGGGATTACAATATTTCTCTCTCTCTCTCTCTCTCTCTCTCGTTCTCTCTCTCTCTCTCTCTCCCTCTCTCTCTTTCACATTCTCTCTCACCTGCTCTCTCTCGATTGCTCTCTCTCTCCCTCTCTCTCTCTCTCTCTCTCTCTCTCTTTCTCTCTCTCCCTCTCTCTCGTTCTCTCTCTCTCTCCCTCTTTCTCTTTCACATTCTCTCTCACCTGCTCTCTCTCGATTGCTCTCTCTTTCTCCCCCTCTCTCTCTCTCTCTCTCTCTCTATTTCTCTCAATTCAATTCAATTCAATTCAATTTACTGTATTGGCATGACGTAACAATGTATATATTGCCAAAGCTTATTTTGGATATTTACAATATAAAAATAAAAATGAGAATCAAAATTGTCAACGGGACAACAGTAACAACAATAACCAAGTGTCAAAATAACCATACATTCAACAATAACAATAAGCATACAGTAGAGGACATGTGCAGGTTGATTGGTCTGTCAGACACTGTCCCTCATTTTATGGCAGGCAGCAATGTAGTGCACTGCCAACCCACAGCTCTCTGCGTCCTCCCCCAACAGGACGGGTAGCCTATCCTCATCAGAGAGGTCTTTTGATCAGTAACCATGGTCAAATATTTAGCCACGGTGTACTGTCGATTTAGGGCCAGATAGCACTGCATTTTGCTTTGTGTTTGTGCTTGTGTTTCCCAATAAGCAATGTAGTTTTGTTTTGACTGTGTTGTAATTTGGTTTATTCTGATTGATTGGATGTTCTGGTCCTGAGGCTTCAGTGTGTTAGTAGAACAGGTTTGTGAACTCAGTCCCAGGACCAGCTGGATGAGGGGACTCTTTTCTTTGCTCAGCTCTTGGCATTGCAGGGCTTGGTAGTGATATGAGAGGGGGTCACTGTATTTTAGATGTTTCCAAAACTTAATTGCTCTTTTTTGAGTTTTTATTATTAGTGGATATTTGCCTAATTCTGCCCTGCATGCATTGTTTGTAGTTTTCTTCTGGACATGTAGGATAATCTTACAGAACTCTGCATGCAGGGTTTCAATGGGGTGTTTGTCCCATTTGATGAAATCTTGTTTTGCAAATGGACCCCACACCTCACTTCCATAAAGTGCAATTGGTTCAATGACATATTCAATTAGTTTTAGCCAAATTTTAATAGGTATTTCAATTTGAATTAGCTTTTTAATGGCGTAGAATCCCCTGCGTGCTTTCTCTCTCAGTTCATTCACTGCCTCATTAAGGTGTCCAGTTGAGCTTATTTTTAAACCTAAGTAATTGGAGTGTGTGCAGTACTCTATATATTTTGTACTGTATCATTTGAGAACTTTGGTCTAAATCCCTGAGTTCTGGATCTTCTCTGGAAAATCATTATTTTAGTCTTTTTGGGGTTTACTGCCAGGGCCCATGTCTGGCAGTTCTGCTCTAGCAGGTCCAGGCTCTGTTGTAGGCCATGTGCTGTGGGTGACAGCAGGCATAGGTCATCTGCGAAGAGTAGGCATTTACCCTCTGAATTGTGAAGACTAACACCAGGGGCTGAGGATTTTTCTAGAATAGTGGCCAATTCGTTGATGTAAATATTGAAGAGTGCAGGGCTCAGATTACAACCCTGACGAAGGCCCCGCCCCTGGTTAAAGATTTCTGTTATTTTCTTGACAATTTTAATGCTGCACGTATTGCCAGTATACATTGATTTAATTATGTCATATGTTTTACCGCCTACACCATTTTCAATAACTTTGTAGAACAGTCCTGTATGCCAAATAGAATCAAATGCTTTTTGGAAGTTGATAAAGCAAGCGTATATTTTGGTATTATTTTGGTGGACATGTTTATCTATCAGGGTGTGTAGGGTGTAAATATGATCAGTTGTGCAATGTTTTGGTATACATCCAATTTGGCTTTTACTCAAGACATTGTGCTTATAAAGGAAGTTTAGAACTTACATTTATAATACTACAGGAAACGTTCCCCAGGTTACTGTTCACACAAATGCCTCTGTAATTGTTAGGGTCAAATTTGTCTCCGTTTTTAAAGATTGAGGTTATGAGTCCTTGATTCCAGATGTCAGGGAAATAATCCACACTCAGGATCAAATTAAACAGTTTTAATATAGCCAATTGAAATTTTGCACTAGTGAGTTTGAGCATCTCATTTAGGATGCCATCAGGTCCGCATGTTTTTTTTAAATTTGAGAGCCTGAAGTTTCTTATAGAGCTCCTGGTCAGTAATTGGGGAGTCCAATGGATTTTGATTGTCCTTTATAGCTGTTTCTAATCCATTCAACTTCTCATGAATCTCTCTCTCTCTGTCTACATCTATCCCTTTCTCTCCCTCTCTCTCGCTCTCTCTCTCTCTCTCTCCCTCTCTGTCTGTCTACATCTATCCGTTTCTCTCTCTCTCTCTCTCTCTCTCTCTCTCTCTCTCTCTCTCTCTCTCTCTCTCTCTCTCTCTCGCTCTCTCTTGCTCTCTCTCTCTCAATTCAATGGCTATATTGGCATGTGAAACACATGTTTACATTGCCAAAGCACGTGAAGTAGACAATAAACAAAAGTGAAATAAACAATAAACTGTAACATTAAACATTACTCTCACAAAAGTTTCAAAAGAATAAAGACATTTCATATTTTGTGCAAAAAGTACAAAAGGGAAAATAAATAAATATGGTTTGTATTTACTTCTTACACGGCCTTCAGTAGACTTGGCAGAGAGAGGAGAAAAGGCCTTTCCTTCTTCTAACAAACATCTAAGAGGATTTATACAAGCACAATAAGACAATGGCATACACAGTGTAGGCTAGTTGCCAGTTACAGCATATGACTATTCCATGGTTACTCAGCTATCTGCACAATACATATTGGCATAACACAAGCCATTTCTATTTCCTGTGGAGAAATGGCAAATAAGTTCCATGATACCTTGATACTTATGTAATTATTATTTCACAATCAGTTATAGCTTCTGTTTTCATGGTACTGTATACAGTTTGCTTTATACTAATTTAGATTCTTGTCTCTCACCTGGGGTGGCAGGTAGCCTAGTGGGTAGAGTTTTGAACTAGTAACCGAAAGGTTGCCAGATCAAATCCCGGAGCTGACAACGTAAAAATCTGTCGTTCTTCCCCTGAACAAGGCAGTTAACCCACTGTTCCTAGGCCGTCATTGAAAATAAGAATTTGTTCTTAACTGACTTGACTAGCTAAACAAAGGTATAAAAAAAAAAAAATTGTCATTGAACAATATGGAGACTGCAGCGCTGTGTACTGTAGAGCCAACCAGCAGCTGATATATAGTGTATGTCGATAATTACAAAATGGAGGAGGTTCTGTTCTTTCCCATTGGTTCCGGGTTGTTCCAGCGGTTCCAGCCTGAACGCCAGTATATGACTTTAATGGCTTGAGTTAACAAGGTTAGCTCCACTCCACCACCTTTAAGCTGAAAACAAAGCAGAGCCGGAATATTCCCCACCTATCCCCATAAACCTCAAATGCTAGTGCATCTAGGGTAAAAATCTGAGCAATAAAAGCAATATTGGGTGGATAAACATTCCTTAAATCCTTAAATGGTGTTCTTCCAGTGTGCTGAGGGACTTCATTGTCACGACTTCCGCCCGAAGTTGGTTCCTCTCCTTGTACGGGCGGCGTTCGGCGGTCGACGTCACCGGTCTTCTAGCCGTCGTCGATCCACTTTTCATTTTCCATTTGTTTTGTCTTGTTTACCTGCCCACCTGGATTACATCTAATCATAATTACTATGTGTATTTAGCCCTCTGAGTCCCTCCGTGTCTGTGTGGGGTATTGTTTATTTGTCAAGGTTGGCACGCTTCCGGCTGGTTTGCGCCGGGTTTTGTTTTATGCACGTGCTTTGTGGCAGCCGGTACTTTGATCTTGTGTTTTGTACTTTGTGCTGCCTCACTTATTCCTTGGGCATTTGTTTTTTGTGACGCGGTTGCGTTCTGTTCAAATAATTGCCTCAGTAAAGTGCTTTGTCCGCTCATCTCTGCTCTCCTGCGCCTGACTTCTATGCAACCAGCTACACCCACCAGTGACATTCATTGGGGTCGGTATAACCCCGCTCTTCAAACAGCGTATTTCTCCTGTAATGTTAGAGAGAAGGAGGGAAGTGTAAGACTCATAGATTATGATTGGTCCCAGATTGAGAGAGGAGATAGACATCTCATCACCTATATTGCAGCTTGGCGGTGATAACAAATAGAGGAATGTTCAAGCCAGATATGTTGTGATGGATATCCAGTATCGGCAGGAGCAGGTGACAGTTGTAAAATGTTGATTCGTACTGAACTATACCCCATTAATATGTAGTGGGTCCACACTCAAAACATATATTTTGACAATTAATGAATGCTATTAAATTAATTTATATGCAACACGACCAAAAACAAACATTTTGTCTTGGAGAGCATTTTCAGTGTGTATTTAATTGTGTATAATGAAACACATAGTTCCTGCTTCCTCTTCAGAGCCCCTTCCTCCTCCACAGAGCCCATTCCTCCTCCACAGAGCCCCTGCATCCTCCACGGAGCTTCTGCCTCCTCCATAGAGCTTTTGTCTCCTCCACAGAGCCCCTTCCTCCTCTACAGAACCCCTACCTCCTCCACAGAGCCCCTGCCTCCTCCACAGAGTTCATGCCCCCTCCAACGAGCCCCTTCCTCCTCCACAGAGCCCGTTCCTCCTCCACAGAGTTCCTGCTTCCTCCACAGAGTTCCTGCACCCTCCACAGAGCCCCTTCCTCCTCCACAGAGCCCCTGCCTTCTCCACAGAGTTCCTGCCCCCTCCACAGAGCCCATTCCTCCTCCACAGAGTTCCTGCCTCCTCCACAGAGTTCCTGCATCCTCCACACAGCCCCTTCCTCCTCCACAGAGCCCCTTCCTCCTCCACAGAGCCCCTTCCTCCTCCACAGAGCCCCTTCCTCCTCCACAGAGTTCCTGCCTCCTCCACATAGCCCCTGCATCCTCCACAGATCTCCTGCCGGTAGTGGGATAGAATGGAGGGGAAGAGGGACTGTGTGTGTGTGTGTGTGTGTGTGTGTGTGTGTGTGTGTGTGTGTGTGTGTGTGTGTGTGTGTGTGTGTGTGTGTGTGTGTGTGTGTGTGTGTGTGTGTGTGTGTGTGTGTGTGTGTGTGTGTGTGTGTGTGTGTGTGGCAAGGATAGGTTGTTCGCTGGTAGTGGAGAAAGATAATGAATGTTGTAGGAGGCCTACACTTGAATTGGAGTGATGTGGCATATTTGCATGATACACCCCCCCACACACACACACTCACACACTCATAAATCTCTCTTATCAGCGTAAAGGGACACACTCGGTCATTGTGGAGGAGGAGAGGGCAGTATCATGCTTTAAATGAAAGAATTTGACTCAAAAACAATGTGTGTACAGCCTAACCCAAACTATAACCACCCGTCTCTTTTTATTTTGATTTGCTCTTATTCTACTCATTTCCTCTGTCTCCCTGTCTGTCTGTCTCCCTGTCTCTCTGTCTGTTTCTCTGTCTGTCTCTCCGTCTGTCTCTCCGTCTGTCTCTCCGTCTGTCTCTCCATCTGTATCTCCATCTGTCTCTCCGTCTGTATCTCCGTCTGTCTCTCTGTCTGTCTCTCTGTCTGTCTCTCCGTCTGTATCTCCGTCTGTCTCTCCGTCTGTCTCTCTGTCTGTCTCTCCGTCTGTCTCTCCGTCTGTCTCTCTGTCTGTCTGTCTCTCTGTCTGTCTGTCTCTCTGTCTGTCTGTCTCTCTGTCTGTCTGTCTCTCTGTCTGCCTCTCTGTCTGTCTCTCTGTCTGTCTCTCCGTCTGTCTCTCCGTCTGTCTCTCCATCTGTCTCTCCGTCTGTCCGTCTGTCCGTCTGTCTGTCTGTCCGTCTGTCCGTCTGTCCGTCTGTCTGTCTGTCTGTCTGTCTGTCTGTCTGTCTGTCTGTCTGTCTGTCTGTCTGTCTGTCTGTCTGTCTGTCTGTCTGTCTGTCTGTCTGTCTGTCTGTCTGTCTGTCTGTCTCTCCGTCTGTCTCTCCGTCTGTCTCTCCGTCTGTCTCTCCGTCTGTCTCTCCGTCTGTCTCTCCGTCTGTCTCTCTCTGCCTCTGTCTGCCAGTGTACAGCTGTACTGTGCTATGAGTGATGATATTGCCATTGAATACTGCTGTGTATGCAGCCCGGGCCTTGTTGAATAGCTATATGAATTTCAATTGCAGTTAATGAAAACATAGAGACCTTGGGAGAATTTTGAATGACCTTTGTCAAGAGGGGATGATGGTTATTTATTTACTTCATTGTTGGAAACATGGAATAAGAATTTAAGAATAAAGTATATATCTTTTTTTATCTTTTTTCAATTTTTCAATTGATTTAATTCCTGTATCCATCTCCGTGGGAGAATATTTGGATGGTGTCTGATAGGCCATCTCAGCTGCATGATCAAAACCATTATCTTGTCAAAATACTCTCTAAGATGAAAGTTGTCTCTTCTTTGACTCTGTACTTCAGCTATAAAAACCGTCTCTCTTCAAATTAAAATGTTTCCTTTGTCATCTGGTATTATTGCCACACTCCCCTTTCACCCGCTGGTATGTATGCACTTATAAACCTTAATAAAACAAAACATTTTGCACATTAAAAACACACCTCGTGCCATACCTCCCTCTCCAATCATTCCTAGGTCTGTAATCACATTCTTAAAAACTGTTGGAGCTAGACAATTCATCTCTCAGTGACTCATCTTAAAGTTAAGCAACATAAAAAAAATAACTGTTAAAGCTGGAATCCTTAAGACCAGTTAATACTTGGTCTAACCAAATATAATGAACAGCCTGATGAAGAGGTTGTCTGCAGCACCGGGCTGCTGGTGTCATGAAGAGGCTGTCTGCAGCACCGGGCTGCTGGTGTCATGAAGAGGCTGTCTGCAGCACCGGGCTGCTGGTGTCATGAAGAGGCTGTCTGCAGCATCGGGCTGCTGGTGTCATGAAGAGGCTGTCTGCAGCATCGGGCTGCTGGTGTCATGAAGAGGCTGGAGCTCCGGGCTGCTGGTGTCATGAGGAGTCTGGAGCACCGGGCTGCTGATGTCATGAGGAGGCTGGAGCTCCGGGCTGCTGGTGTCATGAGGAGTCTGGAGCACCGGGCTGCTGGTGTCATGAGGAGGCTGGAGCTCCGGGCTGCTGGTGTCATGAGGAGTCTGGAGCTCCGGGCTGCTGGTGTCATGAGGAGTCTGGAGCTCCGGGCTGCTGGTGTCATGAGGAGGCTGGATCTCCGGGCTGCTGGTGTCATGAGGAGGCTGGAGCTCCGGGCTGCTGGTGTCATGAGGAGTCTGGAGCACCGGGCTGCTGGTGTCATGAGGAGTCTGGAGCTCCGGGCTGCTGGTGTCATGAGGAGGCTGGAGCTCCGGGCTGCTGGTGTCATGAGGAGTCTGGAGCTCCGGGCTGCTGGTGTCATGAGGAGGCTGGAGCTCCGGGCTGCTGGTGTCATGAGGAGTCTGGAGCTCCGGGCTGCTGGTGTCATGAGGAGGCTGGAGCTCCGGGTGTCACGAGAGACTAGGTGCGTGAGGAAGAATCAGGCGCAGAGAGCATAAGTTCCACAGAAAGAAGTGCACTTTAATAACGCACGAAAAACAATGCCCACAACACAGGGCACGGGAAAAATGTGGACCAACCCAAACACACAGGGTACCAGGTCTGGAGCACGAACACCAAATATCATACACACGTAACATAAAAATAATCCCGCACAAAACAAGGGCGGGTAAACGTACTATAAATAAGGAAGCCCATCAAGCACACAAAATAAACACAGGTGCAACTAATAAGACAAAACAACCAGACAACGAAAAAGGGATCGGTGGCGGCTAGTAGACCGGTGACGACAATCGCCGAGCACCGCCAGAACAGGCAGGGGAGCCAACTTCGGCGGAAGTCGTGACAGTGGGCTGCTGGTGTCATGAGGAGTCTGTCATCGTGTTAATATTTCCTCATAACGACAATGACAAGTTTGATGTCGGACAACAATAGAACGTTCCTGTCACTGCTACAACTGTCTACAGACATGTAGACATAGATCAACTGTAAACCAGCCTTTAGCGGTGAAACTGTCCCACCAAAGATGTTACTTCAAAACAATCTACACTGTTTTTTCCCCAGAGACGTCATTGCACATTAGATAGAACAGCAGAAAATGATGTTCGGTTAAAAAAAAAACGAAGTAAAAACAATAAATGCGCTGGTTCACAGATGCCAGCTTTAAAGAGTCTAAAGAGAAAAAAATACATATTTCTCCTCCACTGCACTGCCATGCATCTTCGTCTCTCTGCCTGTGATCTGACCTAGGGTCAGGAGTTAAGGGGCCTGCTCATTATCCGTTCACTGTGCTCAGTGGCTGTAGGTCTGATAAAGCTGATCTGAGGTCAGGGCTAGTAGGTCTCTGCAGCTACATCGGTCTAAAGGATGTTCTTCTTCTTCTTCAGATCATCAAGAAAGAAGTGTGTGTAACGTGGTGGCGCAGCGGTCTAAGGACTGCATCTCAGTGCTAGAGGCGTCACTACAGACCCTGGTTCGATTCCAGGCTGTATCACCACTAACTGTGACTGGGAGTCCCATAGGGTGGGTCACAATGTGCCCAGCGTCGTCCGGGTTAGGGTTCAGCCGAGGTAGGAGGTCATTGTAAATAAAGATTTGTTCTTAACTGACATTAAAAAATATGTATTCCTGTAGCCGATTCTACACCAGGGGAGAATCTCCAGGATACTACACCAGGGGAGAATCACCAGGATACTACACCAGGATACTACACCAGGGGAGAATCACCAGGATACTACACCAGGGGAGAATCACCAGGATACTACACCAGGGGAGGATAACCAGGATACTACACCAGGGGAGGATAACCGGGATACTACACCAGGGGAGGATAACCAGGATACTACACCAGGGGAGGATAACCAGGATACTACACCAGGGGAGGATAACCAGGATACTTTGCCAGGGGAGAAGCTTAGTGCTAAACTAAACATAACAGGTTCTTTACATCAGGGACTGGAGCATGGAATGATCAGACCAGAAATATAATTTTTATTCACAATTGCAATTACTCAAGCAACTCAATGAACTTTTCTCATAAACACCCATTTTCAATGTCTAGCACTCCTTACAATAACTTCTGACAAGCACAACAGGGCTAAATCATCCTCATAGTTTCATCAGCACATAGCCATCCAATCATCAATCAATGTATAACATATCAATCAATATTCAGATTATTTCTGGCCAGCACACAAAATACATACCTAGGGATGAGTGCCATATGGGAGAAGGGGAACGAGTACCAGCGGCTACGGGCAACCTTTCCATTTACATACTCACAATCCATTGTCATCACTTTGTGGTCTGGGCGATGGTCACCACATCCGTCCTCCCAAGGCACAACAGCATAGTAAGGGGATCCACTGAAGGAATTAAACAGACAAGCATTTCAAATTTTATCAAATTGTATCGGTCACATGCGCCAAATACAACAGGTGTAGACCTTATAGTGAAATGCTTACTTACAAGCATCTAACCAACAATGCAGTTGTAAAAATATGAATAAGAATAAGAAATAAAAGTAACAAGTCGTTAAATACCAGCAGTAAAATAACAATAGCCAGACTATATACAGGGAGTACCAATACAGAGCCAATGTGTTGGGGCACTGGCCAGTCGAGGTAATTGAGGTAATATGTACATGTAGGTAGAGTTATTAAAGTGGCTATGCATAGATAATAACAGAGAGTAGCAGCGGCGTAAAATAATGGAGGGGCGGGCAATGCAAATAGTCTGGGTAGCCATTTGATTAGATGTTCAGGAGTCTTATGGCTTGGGGGGGTAGAAGTTGTTTAGAAGCCTCTAGGACCTAGACTTGGCACTCCGGTACCGCTTGCCGTGTGGTAGCAGCGAGAACAGTCTATGACTAGGGTGGCTGGGGTCTTTGACAATGTTTAGGGCCTTCCTCTGACACCGCCTGGTATAGAGGTCCTGGATGGCAGGAAGCCTTGCCCCAGTGATGTGCTGGGCTGTACGCACTACCCTCTGTAGTGCCTTGCGGTCGGAGGCCTAGCAGTTGCCATACCAGGCAGTGATGCAACCAGTCACGATGCTCTCGATGGTGCAGCTGTAGAACCTTTTGAGGATCTGAGGACCCATGCCAAATCTTTTCAGTCTCCTGATGGGGAATAGGTTTTGTCATGCCCTCTTCACGACTGGCTTGGTGTGATTGGACCATGATAGTTTGTTGGTGATGTGGACACCAAGGAATGTGAAGCTCTCAACCTGCTCCACTACAGCCCCGTCGATGAGAATGGGACTGTGTGAATTTAAGTATGCTCCCTCTAACTTGCTAACTCTCTCTCTCTCTTTTCTCTCTTTTCTCTATTCTCTCAGAGGACCTGAGCCCTAGGACCATGCCTCAGGACTACCTGGCCTGATGACTCCTTGCTGTCCCCAGTCCACCTGCTGTCCCCAGTCCACCCTAGTCCACCTGCTGCTGCTCCAGTTTCAACTGTTCTGCATGCGCCTATGTAACCCTGACCTTTTCACCGGACGTACTACCTTGTCCCAGACCTTCCGTTTTCGACTCGCTCTCTTTTCCGCACCTGCTGTCTCTAACTCTGAATGATCGGCTATGAAAAAGCCAACTGACATTTACTCCTGAGGTGCTGACCTGTCGCACCCTCTACAACCACTGTGATTATTATTATTTGACCCTGCTGGTCATCTATGAATGACTTGGCCATGTACTGTTATAAATCTCTAACCGGCACAGCCAGAAGAGGACTGGCCACCCCTCAGAGCTCAGTGCAGATGTTGCCTGTAATCGATGGCTTCTGGTTGGGGTATGTACGTATGGTCACAATGGCGATGACGTCATCGATGCACGTATTGATGAAGCCAATGACTGATGTGCTAGAAAAACAGTTCTCTAGCTTAGCATCTGCTTCATCTGACCACTTTTTTATTGACCGAGTTACTGGTACTTCCTGCTTTAATTTTTGCTTGTAAGCAGGAATCAGAATAATAGAATTATGGTCAGATTTGCCAAATGGAGGGCGAGGGAGAGCTTTGTATGCATATCTGTGTGTGGAGTAAAGGTGGTCTAGAGTTTTTTTCCCTCTGGTTGCACAATTAACATTCTGATATAAATTTCGCAAAACAGATGTAAGTTTCCCTGCATTAAAGTCCCCGGACGCTAGGAGTGCCACCTCTGGATGTGTGTTTTCCTGTTTGCTTATGGGGTAATGCAGCTCAATGAGTGTGGTTTTAGTGCCAGCATCCGTTTGTGGTGGTATTTAGACAGCTACGAAAAATACAGATGAAAACTTTTAGGTAGATAGTGTGGTCTACAGCTCATGAGATACTCTACCTCAGGCGAGCAAAACCTCGAGACTTCCTTAGATATCATGCACCAGCTGTTGATAATGTCATCATTCAGCCACGACTCCATGAAGCATAAGATATTACAGTTTTTAATTTCCCGTTGGAATTTTAATCTTCCTCGTAGGTTCTTCCTTTTATTTTCCAATGATTGCGTGTTTGCTAGTAGAATGGAAGGCAGGGGGGAGTTAATTACATCACCTACGAATTCTCAGAAGGCAGCCCGACCTCTGTACTCTTTTTCTCCATCGTCTCTTCATACAAATGACTGGAGATTTGGGCCTGTTCCCGGGAAAGCAGTATGTGGTTCACGTCGGGCTCGTCGGACTCGTTAATGGAAAAAAAAAGCTTCTGCCATTTTGTGGTGAGTAATCGCTGTTCTGATGTCCAGAAGTTATTTTTGGTCATAAGAGACGGTAGCAGCAACATTATGCACAAAATAAGTTTAAAAAATTAAATAAAAGTTACAAGCAACACAAAAAAAATTACATAAAAACACAACCGTTTAGGAGCACGTAAAACGTCAGCCATCTTGTCTTTTCAAATGTTTATCTTTGGTCATGCCCTTTATTACAACGAGGCATACCTGGGACTGGTAGAGAGGAAAGAACAGCCAGCTCAACATCTTTATTTATGTTCAATCCCAGCCCCCGTCCCCGCAGGATGCCCGCTGCCTCTTGGTAGGCCGTCATTGTAAATAATATTTGTTTCCATAATTTAGTTACCTGGTTAAATAAAGATTACATCTTACATTACCTTGAAAAAAAAGCAAGGTTTTCTTTGTGATCTGTTTGAGCAAGGTTCTGTTGTTTAATGTGATTGGGTAATGTCTGTTCATTGCTATAATGTTATAATGATAGTTATTGCTGAGGTCTATTAGGAGGACCAGATGTTGATTATTGAATATGTGGATGGACTATTGTCTACACGAATAAATGAATAAATGCAGACATGTAACGGTTTCTATATTATTCAGTGTAACGTGAATTAATTGAGTATTTTTTCTTGGACATGCTAAATGGTGTACAGAGAAAACATTATAAGGCTACGTTTAATTAGGGCCAAGTGGCGTCTCGGTCTATTAGCTAACCGTTACACATGAAGGCATCTCTCGCTTTCTCTCCCTCTCTCACACACTCCATTTCTCTCTCTCCATACACCCCTTACTGTCTCTCTTGATGGAGATGACAGAACATACGTGTGAAGGGTGAAGAGCAGACCTACCATGTTCATGTTGCTGGTAGTTGACAGTGTGGTCTGAATATGGTTATGAAACCCAAGTTTATTTCAGCCTCAGAATATCATTCCTTACAATAGTGTATTTATTTTTCAAAATATTTTTTTTCTAATACTTTAAACCATGATTTACTTTAGATACAGTATATATCAGATTTCACATGATAGTTCAGTTCTGTGTAATCAGTGAAATGCTTCTATTGTCACCCCTAATTGTCAGTTGATATATCTCTTCCTGATTGTGATAGACAACATCATATCTCTTCCTGGTTGTGATAGACAACATCATATCTCTTCCTGATTGTGATAGACAACATCATATCTCTTCCTGATTGTGATAGACAACATCATATCTCTTCCTGATTGTGATAGACAACATCATATCTCTTCCTGGTTGTGATAGACAACATCATATCTCTTCCTGGTTGTGATAGACAACATCATATCTCTTCCTGATTGTGATAGACAACATCATATATCTTCCTGGTTGTGATAGACAACATCATATCTCTTCCTGGTTGTGATAGACAACATCATATCTCTTCCTGATTGTGATAGACAACATCATATCTCTTCCTGATTGTGATAGACAACATCATATCTCTTCCTGGTTGTGATAGACAACATCATATCTCTTCCTGGTTGTGATAGACAACATCATATCTCTTCCTGGTTGTGATAGACAACATCATATCTCTTCCTGGTTGTGATAGACAACATCATATCTCTTCCTGATTGTGATAGACATCATCATATCTCTTCCTGGTTGTGATAGACAACATCATATCTCTTCCTGGTTGTGATAGACATCATCCAGTCAGTGGCGTGAATAGACTGGAAGGCAATCTTTTCCTTATTTCTTCCTCATTGTGAAAATGAATGCAAATGACTCATCTCACAAAGACACTAGTGAACAGAGAAAACATGAAGGCTACAAGCGATCATTTCTATTGCAAACCCCTCAGAGGTGTGTGGGGCTTTATGGCATTTCTGTTGCTAAGCTCATTTGGCCACACACAATAATAATAGAACAATGAATTTGGAGGTTAGGTGTCTCGCTCATATTGAGGATTCATAATGTGCAGGAATGCACTCATCTGATGATTAATAGGAGAGGAACAAGGATGAAATCAGTACAGTAGTGGACTCTACTGTATCTACTGTACTCTACTGCACTGTACTACACTGTAATACACTGGACTCTACTGTACTGCACTGTACTCTACTACACTGTAATACACTGGACTCTACTGTATCTACTGTACTCTACTGCACTGCTCTACACTGTAATACACTGTACTGTACTGCACTGTACTCTACTACACTGTAATACACTGGACTCTACTGTACTGCACTGTACTCTACTACACTATACTACACTGGACTCTACTGTACTGCACTGTACTCTATTGCACTGTAATACACTGGACTCTACTTTACTGCACTGTACTCTACTACACTGTAATACACTGGACTCTACTGTACTGCACTGTACTCTACTGCACTGTAATACATTGGACTCTACTTTACTGCACTGTACTCTACTACACTATACTACACTGGACTCTACTGTACTGCACTGTACTCTACTGCACTGTAATACACTGGACTCTACTGTACTGCACTGTACTCTACTACACTGTAATACACTGGACTCTACTGTACTGCACTGTACTCTACTACACTGTAATACACTGGACTCTACTGTACTGCACTGTACTCTACTACACTGTAATACACTGGACTCTACTGTACTGCACTGTACTCTACTACACTGTAATACATTGGACTCTACTGTACTGCACTGTACTCTACTGCACTGTAATACATTGGACTCTACTTTACTGCACTGTACTCTACTACACTGTAATACACTGGACTCTACTGTACTGCACTGTACTCTACTACACTGTAATACACTGGACTCTACTGTACTGCACTGTACTCTACTACACTGTAATACATTGGACTCTACTGTACTGCACTGTACTCTACTGCACTGTAATACATTGGACTCTACTTTACTGCACTGTACTCTACTACACTATACTACACTGGACTCTACTGTACTGCACTGTACTCTACTGCACTGTAATACACTGGACTCTACTGTACTGCACTGTACTCTACTACACTGTAATACACTGGACTCGACTGTACTGCACTGTACTCTACTACACTGTAATACACTGGACTCTACTGTACTGGACTGTACTCTACTACACTGTAATACACTGGACTCTACTGTACTGCACTGTACTCTACTACACTGTACTACACTGGACTCTACTGTATCTACTGTGCTGTACTCTACTACACTGTACTACACTGGACTCTACTGCATCTACTGTACTCTACTTTACTAAGCCATACTACACTAGACTCTACTGTACTGTACTGTACTACACTGTACTCTACTGTATCTGCTGTACTGTACCACACTGTGCTCTACTGTATCTGCTGTACTGTACCACACTGTGCTCTACTGTATCTTCTGTACTGTACTGTACTGTACTACACTGTACTACACTGTACTGTACTGTATCTACTGTACTGTACTGCACTACACTGTAATACACTGTACTACACTGTACTACACTGTAGTCTACCATATCTACTGCACTCTACTGTAGTCTACTGTACTCTACTGCACTCTACTGTACTCTACTGTATCTACTGTACTGTACCACACTGTGTTCTACTGCATCTACTGTACTACACTATACTACACTGTACTCTACTGTATCTACTGTACTACACTGTACTCTACTACACTGTACTACACTGAACTCTACTGTATCTACTGTACTGTACCACACTGTGCTCTACTGTATCTACTGTACTGTACTGCACTACACTGTACTACACTGTACTATACTGTACTATACTGTACTACACTGTACTACACTGTATCTACTGTACTTTACTATACTCCACTGTACTCCACTGTACTACACTGTACTACACTGTAGTCTACCATATCTACTGCACTCTACTGTAGTCTACTGTACTCTACTGCACTCTACTGCACTCTACTGCACTCTACTGTACTCTACTGTACTCTACTGCACTCTACTGTACTCTACTGTACTCTACTGTACTCTACTGCACTCTACCATATCTACTGTACTCTACTGTACTCTACTGCACTCTACTCTACTCTACTGTACTCTACTGCACTCTACTGCACTCTACTGTACTCTACTGTACTCTACTGCACTCTACTTTACTCTACTGCATTGAAGTTAACTCTTGCTTGGTGTCTCTACTGCTGCATTCTACTGTACTGCATGTTAATATACTGCACTGCACATGTACCTTACCGTACTGTCTTTACTATACTGTACAGCATCATACTAAACTCTGCTATACTATATACTTTTTTATTTTAAAAAAGTAACCTTTATTTAACTAGACAAGTCACTTGCCTAACACATTCGTATTTACAACGACGGCCCACCTATACTATACCATACTGTACTATACCTTATCATACTATACTATACCATAGCATACTATACCATACCATACTATACCATACCATACTATACCATACCATACCATACCATACTATACCATACCATACCATACTATACCATACCTTACCATACCATACCATACCATACTATACTATACCATACTGTACTATACCTTATCATACTATACTATACCATAGCATACTATACCATACCATACTATACCATACCATACCATACCATACTATACCATAACATACCATACTATACCATACCTTACCATACCATACCATACCATACCATACTATACTATACCATACTATGTTATACCATACTATACTGTACTATACCATACCATACCTTACCATAACATACTATACTATATACCATACCATACCATACCATACTATACCATACCATGCCATACTATACCATACCATACCACACTATGTTATAGCATACTATACTGTACTATACCATACCATACCATACTATACCATACTATACCATACTATGTTATACCACACTATACTGCACTATACCATACTATACTATACCATGCCATACTATACTATACTATACCATACCATACCACACCATATCATACCATACTATAATATGCCATACCATACCATACTATACTATGCCATACCATACCATACCATACTATACCATACTATACTACACTATACTAAACCATACTATACTATACCATACCATACCATACTATGCCATACTATACCATACCATATCATACTATACCATACTATACCATACTATACCGTACTATACTATACCATACCATACTATAACATACCATACCATACCATACTATACCATGCTATACTATACTAAAACATACCTCCCGGCCGCAACCGGGAGGTCCGCGGGGCGACGCACAATTGGCATAGCGTCGTCCGGGTTAGGGAGTGTTTGGCCGGTAGGGATATCCTTGTCTCAGTATGTAAAAAAATGTAATAAAATGTATGCACTCTACTGTAAGTCGCTCTGGATAAGAGCGTCTGCTAAATGACTAAAATGTAAAATGTAAAATGTACTATACTATAACATACCATACCACACTATGCTATACCAAACCATAATATACTATACCATACTATACCATACTATAACATACTATACTAAACCATACTATACTATACCATACCATACTACACTATACCATACCATACCGTACCATGCTATACCATACTATACTAAACCATAATATGCTATACTAAACCATACTATACTATACTAAACCATACTATACTATACTAAACCATACTGTGCTAAACCATACTATACCATACCATACCATTCTATACCATACTATACTATACTATAAAAAACCATACTATACTATACCATACCAGACTATACCATACTATACTAAGCCATACTATACTATTCCATACCATACCATACTATACCATGCTATACTATACTAACCCATACTATCCCATACCATACCATACCATACTATACCATACTATACTAAACCATAATGTACCATACTATACCGCACTATACTATACCATGCCATACTATGCCATACCATACTATACTATACCATACCATACCATACTATACCATACTATACTATACTATACTAACCATACTATACCATACCGTACCATACCATACTATACCATACCATACTATACTATACTAAACCATACTATACTATATCATACCATGCCATACTATACCGTACCATACCATACTATACCATACTACACCATACCATACTATACCATACAATACTATACTATACAAAACCATACTATACTATACCATGCCAAACCATACTATACCATACCATACTATACCATACCATACTATACTATACTAAACCATACTATACCATACTATACCATACCATACCATACTATACTAAACCATACTATACCATGCTATACCACACTATACTATACCATGCCATACCGCACCATACAATACTATACCATACTATACTATACTATGCTATACCAAACCGTACTATACTATACCATACTATGCCATACTATGCTATACCATGCTTTAACATACCATACCATACCATACTATAACATACATTACCCTACCATACCATACTATACCATACTATACCATACTATACTAAAACATACTATACCATACCATACCATAATATGCTATACCAAACCATAACATACTATACCATACTATACCATACTATAACATACTATACTAAACCATACTATACCATACCATACTATACCATACTATACTAAACCATACTATACTATACCATACCATACCATACCATACCATACTATACCATACCATACTATACTATACTAAACCACACTATACTATACCATACCATATCATACCATACTATACCATACTATACCAAGCCATACCATACCATACCATACTATACTAAACCATTATGTACCATACTATACTAAACCATTATGTACCATACTATACCACACTATACTATACCATGCCATACTATGCCATACCATACTATACTATACTATACCTTACCATGCCATACCATACCATACCATACTATACCATACTATACTAAACCATTATGTACCATACCATACCACACTATACTATACCATACCGTACTATACCATACTATACTATACTATACTATACTAAACCATACTATACCATACCATACCATACCATACCATGCCATACTATGCCATACCATACATTACATTTTACATTTAAGTCATTTAGCAGACGCTCTTATCCAGAGCGACTTACAAATTGGTGCATTCACCTTATGATATCCAGTGGAACAACCACTTTACAATATTCACTTTAAACTTTACACTTTACAATATCCACATATCCCTACCGGCCAAACCCTCCCTAACCCGGACCCGTACGACGCTAAGCCAATTGTGCCTCGCCCCATGGACCCCCCGGTCGCGGCCGGCTGCGGCAGAGCCTGGGCGTGAAACCAGAGACTCTGGTGGCGCAGCTAGTACTGCGATGCAGTGCTCGAGACCACTGCGCCACCCGGGAGGCCATACTATACCATACCATACCATACCATACTATACCATACTATCCTATACTAAACCATACTATACCATACTATCCTACACTAAACCATAATGTACCATACCATACCATACTACACCATACCATACTATACCATACCATACCATACCATACTATACTAAGCCATACTATACCATAATATACCACACTATACTATACCATGCCATACCGCACCATACCATACTATGCCATACTGTGCTATACTATACTATACTATACTATACTATACTAAACCATACTATACTATACCGTACTATGCCATACTATGCTATACCATACTGTACTATACTAAACATACTATACCACGCCATACCATACTATACTATACTAAGCCATACCATACTATACTAAACCATACTGCCCCATGCTATACCACACTATACTATACCATGGCATACTATGCCATATCATACTATACTATACCATACCATACCATACCATACTATACTATACTTTACCATACTATACCATACCATACCATACCATAGTATACCATACTATACTATACTAAACCATACTATACCATACTATACCATGCCATACCATACCATTTCATACTATACCATGCTATGCTATACTAAACCATACTATACCATACTATACCACACTATACTATACCATACCATACTATACCATACCATACTATACTAAACCATACCATACTATACTGTACCATACCATACCATACCATACTATACTATACCATACGACACTAAACCATACTATACCATACTATACCACACTATACAATACCATGCCATACCGCACCATACCATACCATACTATACTATACTAAACCATACTATACTACACCATACCATACTATACTAAACCATACTATACTATACCATACGACACTAAACCATACTATACCATACTATACCACACTTTACTATACCATGCCATACTATGCCATACCGTACTATACTATACCATACCATACTATACCATACTATACTATACTATACCAAACCATACTATACCATACCATACCATACTATACCATACCATACTATACTAAACCATACTATACTATGCCATACCATACCATACTATACCATACTAGGCTATAATAAACCATACTATACCATACCATACGACACCATACCATACTATACCATACCATACCATACTTTACTATACTAAACCATACTATACCATACTATACCACACTATACTATACCATGCCATACCGCAACATACCATACCATACTATACTATACTGTACGATACTTTACTATACTATACTACCCCATACTATACTATACCATACGATGCCATACTATGCTATACTATACTAAACCATACCATACCATACCATACCATACTATACCATACCATACTATACTATACTAAACCATACTACACTATACCATACCATACCATACCATACATTTACATTTACATTTAAGCCATTTAGCAGACGCTCTTATCCAGAGCGACTTACAAATTGGTGCATTCACCTAATGACATCCAGTGGAACAGCCACTTTACAATAGTGCATCTACATCTTTTAAGGGGGGGGGGGGGGGGCAGAAGGATTGCTTTATCCTATCCTAGGTATTCCTTGAAGAGGTGGGGTTTCAGGTGTCTCCGGAAGGTGGTGATTGACTCCGCTGTCCTGGCGTCGTGAGGGAGTTTGTTCCACCATTGGGGTGCCAGAGCAGCGAACAGTTTTGATTGGGCTGAGCGGGAACTGTACTTCCTCAGTGGTAGGGAGGCGAGCAGGCCAGAGGTGGATGAACGCAGTGCCCTTGTTTGGGTGTAGGGCCTGATCAGAGCCTGAAGGTACTGAGGTGCCGTTCCCCTCACAGCTCCGTAGGCAAGCACCATGGTCTTGTAGCGGATGCGAGCTTCAACTGGAAGCCAGTGGAGAGAGCGGAGGAGCGGGGTGACGTGAGAGAACTTGGGAAGGTTGAACACCAGACGGGCTGCGGCGTTCTGGATGAGTTGTAGGGGTTTGATGGCACAGGCAGGGAGCCCAGCCAACAGCGAGTTGCAGTAATCCAGACGGGAGATGACAAGTGCCTGGATTAGGACCTGCGCCGCTTCCTGTGTGAGGCAGGGTCGTACTCTGCGGATGTTGTAGAGCATGAACCTACAGGAACTATACCATACTATCCTATACGAAACCATACCATATCATACCAAACCATACTATACCATACCATACTATACTAAACCAGACTATACCATACTATACCACAATATACTATACCATGCCATACCGCACCATACCATACCATACTATACCATACTGTACTACACTATACTATACAATACTAAACCATACTATACTATACCATACTATGCCATATTATGCTACACCATACTATACTATACTAAAACATACTATACTATACCATACCATACCATACTATACTATACTAAACCATACCATACTATACCATACCATACCATACCATACTATACCATACTATACTAAACCATACTGTACCATACTATACCACACTATACTATACCATGCCATACTATGCAGTAACATACTATACTATACCATACCATATTATACCATACTATACTATACTAAACCATCCTATACCATACCATACCATAGTATACCATACTATACTGTACTAAACCATACTATACCATACCATAACATACCATACTATACCATACTATGCTATACTAAACCATGCTATACCATACTATACCACATTATAATATACCATACCATACCATACCATACTATACTAAACCATACCATACTATACTGTACCATACCATACCATACTATACTATACCATACTATACTAAACCAAACTATACCATACTATACCACACTATACTATACCATGCCATACCGCACCATACCATACCATACCATACTAAACCATACTACACTAATCCATACCATACTACACCATACTATACTGTACCGTACTATACTAAACCATACCATACCATACCATACCATACCATACTATACTATACTATACTAAACCATACTATACTATACCATACCATACTATACCATACTATACTATACTAAACCATACCATACTGTACCATACCATACTATACCATACTATACTAAACCATACTGTACCATACTATACCACACTTTACCATGCCATACTATGCCATACCATACTATACCATACCATACCATACTATAATATACAATACTAAACCATACTATACCATACCATACCATACCATACCATAATATACCATACTGCACTATACTAAACCATACTATACCATACCATACCATACCATGCCATACTATACTATACTATACTAAACCATACCATACTATACTATACCATACTATACTATACTATACTAAACCACACCATACCATAGCGTACCATATACCATACTATACTATACAATACTAAACCGTACTATACTATACTATATCATACTATACTATACTATACTATACTAAACCATACCATACTATACTATACTATACCAGACTATACTATACTGTACCATACTATACCATAGCATACCATGTACCGTACTATACTATACTATACTAGACCATACCATGCCATACTATACTATACCATGCTATACTAAACCATACCATACTATACTATACCATATTATAATTTACCAAACCATACCATACCATAGCATACCATATACCATACTATACTATATTATACTATACTAAACCATACCATATTATACTATACCATACTATACTATGCTATACTAAACCATACCATCCTATACTATACTATACTAAACCATACCATACTATACTATACTATACTATACTACACCATACCATACTATACTATACCATACTATACTATACTACACTAAACCATACAATACTATACTATGCTATACCATACTATACTAAACCATACCATACCATAGCATACCATATACCATACTATACTATACTGTACTATACCATACTATACCATACTATTCTATACTATACTATACTATACCATACCATACTATACTAAACCATACCATACCATATCATACCATATACCATACTATACCATACTAAACCATACCATACTATACCATACTATACTATACTGTACTAAACCATACCATACCATAGCATACCATATACCATACCTTACTATACTAGACCATACAATACTATACTATACCATACTATGCTATACTATACTAGACCATACCATGCCATACTATACTATACCATGCTATACTAAACCATACCATACTATACTATACCATATTATACTATACCAAACCATACCATACCATAGCATACCATATACCATACTATACTATATTATACTATACTAAACCATACCATATTATACTATACCATACTATACTATGCTATACTAAACCATACCATCCTATACTATACTATACTAAACCATACCATACTATACTATACTATACTATACTAAACCATACCATACTATACTATACTATACTATACTATACTATACTACACTAAACCATACAATACTATGCTATGCTATACCATACTATACTAAACCATACCATACCATAGCATACCATATACCATACTATACTATACTGTACTATACCATACTATACCATACTATTCTATACTATACTATACTATACTATACCATACCATACTATACTAAACCATACCATACCATAGCATACCATACACCATACTATACTATTCTAAACCATACCATACTATACTATACCATACTATACTATACTGTACTAAACCATACCATACCATAGCATACCATATACCATACCATACTATACTATACTAGACCATACCATACTATACTATACCATACTATGCTGTACCATACTAAACCGTACCATACTATACTATGCTATACCATACTATGCTATACCAAACCATACTATACTATACTATACTAAGCCATACCATACCATAGCATACCATATACAACACCATACTATACTATACTAAACCATACTATACCATACTATACTATACTATACCATACTAAACCATACCATACCATACTATACTATACTATACCATACTATACTATGCTAAACCATACTATACCATAGCATGCCATATACCATACTATGCTATACTATACTAAACCATACCATAGTATACTATACTATACTATACCATACTATACTATACTATACTATACCAAACCATACCATACCATAGCATACCATATACCATACTATACTATACAATACTAAACCATACCATATTATATTATACCACACTATACTATACTAAACTAAACCATATCATACTATACTATACTAAACCATATCATATTATACTATACCGTACTATACTATACTATACCAAACCATACCATACCATAGCATACCATATACCATACTATACTATACTATACGAAACCATACCATACTATATCATACTATACTATGCTACACTAAACCATACCATACTATACTCTGCTATGCCATACTATACTAAACCATACCATATCATAGCATACCGTATACCATACTATACTGTACTATACCATACTATACCATACTATACCATACTATACTAAACCATACCATACCATAGCATACCATATACCATACTATACTAAACCATACCATACTATATTATACCATACTATACTATGCTGTACTAAACCATACCATACTATGCTATACTAAACCATACCATACCATGGCATACCATATACCATACTATACTATACTATACCATACTATACTATACCGTACTATGCTAAACCATACCATGCTATACTATACTATACTATACCATACTATACTATACTAAACCATACCATACCATACCATAGCATACTATATACCATACTATACTATACTATGCTATACTGTCCTGCACTGAGCTCTACTGTACTGCGCTGCGCTTGCCCCCACTGTACATTACATTCTCCTGTCTCCAAGTCCCCATAATGGGTGATTTAGAGGTGGGCTGCAGCATCAAGCTCAGTATTAATGGTGTATCTCAACTCTTTGTTATGGTGTCGATGCGGGCCCAGGTGCAATGTGTCTGTCACCCTCTGCCATTAAAGTCATAATTTTCCCCCTTAGTTTATTATCCAAGCCTTCTGCGACGCTACGCTACAATTCCCTGTTAGAAAACAGGTGACGGGAGAAGGAGATGGAGTTATAAACCAGGGAAAATACAACAGAACAGAGACTTACGCAATATGTCAAAGTCAACACAGACGACTCAGTTGAGACACGTTGTTAAGGAGACATTTTCAATGGGAGAATCTGTCTTTTTTTTGGTGTCTAAAACATACAGGAGTCAACGTCAATTGACGTTCATTTTATGTTCTAAAGGAAAAGGACAAGTTTTGAATAAAATAAAATTAAAAAATAAATACAGAAGCATTTAATGTAATTCTGTAGTGATTGTTTAGTGTTAAATAGATATGAGAGGATATGGATTGTTCTTCCCTGACCGTTATCACTGATGACAGCAGTTTGCGTCAAGCCTCATGCTTTGAACTGCTACATTCGTTTGATCATCCGTCCTCCCGGTCTTTTCCCCCCATTCTTCTTTTTCCTCCTGTTGAATTATTATTAGAACATCAGGTGTGTGTGTGTGTGTGTGTGTGTGTGTGTGTGTGTGTGTGTGTGTGTGTGTGTGTGTGTGTGTGTGTGTGTGTGTGTGTGTGTGTGTGTGTGTGTGTGTGTGTGTGTGTGTGTGTGTGTGTGTGTGTGTGTGTGTGTGTGTGTGTGTCTGACTGTGAGTATGTGTTGCCACAGTGTAGCTCAGACATAATCAGGGTGTCATGCTGAGCTTCATTTAGTCCCATGGTAACAGCTAATTTAATAAAATGGCATTGATAGTGTGTGTGGGCTTACTGCTTTTAACCCACATGTCACCTTGTAGGGCTGCCTACTACTAAGGATGCATTTCCTACAGTAATGAACGCTTTCATCCCGGAGAGAGTGGAACAAAATGACTGCATTGTAAAGAATGGGTGTAAACGTTTTTACTTATTCTACAAAATGACTGATGGATCGTTAATTCTGACGCATATTGACACCATCCTACACATCCTAAAATGTGTTCACTATTTGACTATAAGGGTCATTCTGGTTTTTAAGCCGGTGTTTCTGGTTTTGGTTCCACAGGTAACTAAGAGAAAAATAAACTATGTCCAAGTCACTTTAGTCAGCGTTATGCAACTGTACCAATAATATAAGTAAGGTATTTCTGGTTTTATTTTTATACATTTGCAAAAATGTCTAAAAACCTGCTCATGTTTTGTCATTATGTTGTACTGTGTGTAGATTGATGAGATTATTATTTATCTTTTTTTTTACATTTTAGAAGAAGCCTGTAACATAAACAAGAATCTGTACAGGATCAGTGGATATAGGATCAGAATATATAGGATCAGTACATATAGGATCAGTACATATAGGATCAGTATATATATAGGATCAGTATATATATATTATCATATATATTCTATATATATATGTAGAATCAGTATAAATATATATATATATATATATGATCAGTATATACAGGATCAGTACATATAGGATAAATACATATAGGATCAGTATATATATAGAATCAGAATATATATATGATCAATATATATAGGATCAGTATATATAGGGTCAGTACATATATGATCAATATAGGGTCAGTATATATATATAGGATCAGTAAAATAAGGATCAGTACATATAGGATCAGTAAATATATAGGATCAGTATATATAGGAGCAGTGTATATATAGGATCACTATATATACAGGAGCAGTATGTAAAGGATCAGAATTTATAGGTTCAGTACTTATGGGATCAGTACATATAAGATCGGTATATATAGGATCAGTATATATAGGATCAGAATATATATATAGGATCAGTATATATAGGATCATAATATATATAGGATCAGTATATATATATAGGATCAGTATATATAGGATCAGTATATATACAGGATCAGTATATATACAGGATCAGTATATATAGGTTCAGTACATATAGGATCAGTATATAGGATCAGTATATATTTGATGAGTATATATAGGATCAGAATTAATATATGATCAGAATATATATAGGATCAGCATATATAGGATCAGTGCGCATAGGAACAGTATATATAGGATCAGTATATATATATGATCCACATATATATAGGATCAGTATATATAGGATCAGAATATATATAGGATCAGTATACATAGGATCAGAATATATATTGGATCAGTATATATATAGGACCAGTATATATATATGATCAGTATATATAGGATTAGTATATATATGATCAGTATATATAGGATAAGAATATAGGATCAGTATTTGTATATATATGTATATATATATATATATATATATATATATATATATATAGGAGCAGTATATATAGGAGCAGTATATGTATAAAGGATCAGTATATATAGGAGCAGTGCGTATAGGAACAGTATGTATAGGATCAGTATATATACAGGATCCGTATATATAAAGGATCAGAATATATATAGGATCAGTATATATAGGATCAGTATATATATAAATAGGATCAGTATGTATAGGATGAGTATATATATAAGATCAGTATATATAGGATCAGTATATATAGGATCAGTATATATGTAAATATTTAGGATCAGGATATATAGGATTAGTATATATATGATATATATATATATATATATTGGATCAGTGTGTATAGGATCAGTATATATATAGGTTCAGTATATATAGGATCTGTGCGTATAGGATCAGTATATATAGGATCAGTATATATAGGATCAGTATATATATATAGGATCAGTATATATAGGATCAGTATATATATAGGATCAGTATATATACGATCAGTATATACACTTTACGTTAAGTCAGCGCTACGTAACTGTAACCAACTGTAAAATTTTCCTCAACACCCCCTCCCCCGCCCCCCCCTTCTGTCTTCTCCCTATCAAGACTAATCTCCTAACACCCATCAGAAAGAAAGAGAAGCCCAACAGTGAGGTTTCATTAGTCTCCTCTCCTCTCCTCTCCTCTCCTCTCTAACCGCCAGCCACCTCTGCTGTGACGAATTTAACATCTCTATAAGGGTGGCAGTTATCCTCTCCTCTCTCGTTAATTGTGTAAGGTCAGGGTGGTTATCTAGCAGATAAGTAGATAAGCTCAAGACAAAGAGGAAGAGGGTTATCGCTGCTCAGCTCCTCTCAGCTCCATGCTCCTAGCTGTAGTCCCTCTCAACATTACTGATAATATCAAATCCTCCTTTCATTTAGAGGAAAACACGTGGCAGCAGTTATTTTTTTCTTTCTTGATTCTTTATTGTCCTAATCCCATAGCAAGGGTATTAGTGTCTCTCTACAGCCAGGAGCTGAGAGGTGCAATATGGCCTGAGTGAATGTGTTACTGTTTGTCTCAGGAGTTCAGACAGAAAAAGGCCGGCCCTGGGCATAACCGACATAAGGTTACGGACCCTTATTTTTATTTATTTATTTTGGGGAACTCTCTATTTACTGTTTAAAACCTCTTGAAGCTCGGGGGCCGAATTTTTATGTTTAGAAAAATAACGTTCCCTTTGTAAGCTACCTATGTCTCAGGTCCAGATGCTAGAATATGCATATAATTGACAGAGTAGGATAGAAAACACTCTAAAGTTTCCAAAACTGTCAAAATATTGTCTGTGAGTATAACAGAACTGATTTTGCAGGCGAAAACTTGAGGAAATCCAACCTGGAAGTTACTCTTATTTAGAAAAATCCCTGTTCCATTGCCTGCCTTTCCTCCATTTAAAGGGATATCAACCAGATTCCTTTTCCTGTGGCTTGCTCAGGGTGTGAACAGTCTTTAGACATAGTTTCAAGCTTTTTTTTTTTTTTAAATGAGCGAGAGTTATCAAAACGCGTCAGTGGATACACGGATGTCCCTCCATTAGTTGATGCGCTCGACACTGGTTGCTCAACATTTTCTTTCTCTCCAGTAATGAATAGTTTACAGTCCGGTTGAAATATGATCGATTATTGATGTTAAAAACAACCTGAGGATTGATTATTTAAAACGTTTGACATGTTTCTACGAACTTTACGGATACTATTTGGAATTGTCGTCAAGCCTTGATGACTTGCCTAAGGCTTTGGAATACTGAACATAACGCGCCAAACAAATGGAGGTTTTTTTTATATAAAAATAATCTTTATCGAGCAAAAGGAACATTTATTGTGTAACTGGGAGTCTCGTGAGTGCAAACATCTGAAGATCATCAAAGGTAAGCGATTAATGTTATTGCTTTTCTGGCTTTCGTGACCAATCTACACTGCTGATAGGTGTTCTTAATGTTTTTAGCCTAGTGATCGATAAACTCACACAAACGCTTGGATTGCTTGTGCTGTAAAGCATATTTTCAAAATCTGACACAACAGGTGGATTGACAACAAGCTAAGCTATGTTTTGCTATATTGCACTTGTGATTTCATGAATATTAAAAAAAAATGCAATTTCTTTTTTAAATTGGCGCTCTGCAATTTAGCGGTTGTTGATGAAAATGATCCCGCTAAAGGGATCCATGCGTCAATAAGTTTTTAAAGTCCCCGGTTGGGGTCAAAGAGTTGTCCTAGTCCTATTAAGCAAAGTCCCCGGTTGGGGTCAAAGAGTTGTCCTTGTCCTATTAAACAAAGTCCCAGGTTGGGGTCAAAGAGTTGTCCTAGTCTTATTAAACAAAGTCACGTGTTGGGGTCAAAGAGTTGTCCTAGTCCGATTAAACAGTTCGGGAGCATTATTGTATATACTTCTTGCTCTTTTGTAATATTACAACCAGACTGAAATATTCCTTTCTTGTAGATAAGTAAAACACATGTCAATGTCAACTCTAAAGAGGTGTGACAAGAAACACTGGTGGGATTAGGAAGATTTACCTCAGATCTACTTCTGTTTTTTGAATATGGTGATGTTATCCCAGACGAGCCAGAAGGAAGTATAGCTGATGCTGGCAGTACCACATCAAATCAGAACGATATAAGGAAGCTGTCAGGAATCTGACCCAGAGGAGGGAGAGCTGGGTTCCTCACCTGGAGGATTCACATTTTACTGAAGATCTGAAGGGGGAAACTGACACACTCCGTTTACTTACTTGCTTAATTACGTAGACCGTTGAAGTCCTTGTGAAAAATAGCTAGGCATTCACGAACCACAACTGCTTCCAACCCCGATTTTCCTGTTTCATTCGTTCCGTTAAATGTATGCCTGGTTTATCCCTGTGCAATACTAGCGATGCTTGCCAACGCCTGTCTAGATTGACCGACTGTATCCCGGTCTGTTCGTTTATCCTTGACATGCTAAACCCAGACTAAGTGTTTGATTGCACATATAAAAACATTTCAAAACTTTAATTAGAACATGGCCTGCCAAACTAAAAGCTATTACTGCAATACACGATACTGATTGAACTAGCCAATGATTTATAAACTAGAAAAATACAGGAAGAAAACAGCATTCACCTAATGATGTTGAAAGAGATGTACAGATTAATGGAACACAAACAGTTGAAAGATATATACAGATTACCGGAACACAGACAGTTGAAAGAGAACACAGTAGCAGCAACATAACCAGGAGTGAAATACACCCCCCAAAAATACTCAATGAAATAAAAGCCTTTCGTGAACTAACTGGCGTTACTGATTGCTAATTCTTTGAGGAAAATTGTACTTACTATTTCTGTGACATGTGCTTGTCCCACCTAGCTATTTTAAGATGAATGCACTGACTGTAAGTCGCTCTGGATAAGAGTGTCTGCTAAATGACTCAAATGTCAATGAAAATGAGAGTGAGGATGCTTGGTCTCCTTATTAAGATTATATAGATCCATACATGAAGGATCTGATTGTTTCTGCAGTATTATGCCAGAGGAGGCAACATTATACGTGATATTCATTTAGTTATTCATGAGTTTCATGAACTGTGAAGCCCAAATTTGCTGCATGGCAATGCATTTAATAGTCCCTACGAGCAGTTCTGAGGCCTCCCTGTTATCCCTGCTGCCGTGGAAACCAAACAGCCCATCCATTTAAAACACCATCTCTGTTTTTCTAATTCTTCTCACGCTCTAATTGAAACAATGAACACTCAACTACTTGATTTATGTGTGGGTAACACTGGGTACAATGAGCACACAGAACATTCATTCAGAAGCATCAATCAAAAGCAGGGCTGAAAATTCTGTGAACCAGTACATCTGGAAAACCTGGGAATTTATTGAAAGTTCCCAGACTTTTGCTACCCTAATTAAAAGCACAATTCAACTTCGATGGATGAAACATGACCCCCCCCTGCCCAGTTTACATCATCATAAAACACCTGGACACATCAACATTCTGACCCCCCCCCCCTGCCTAGTGAATAACATCATAAAACACCTGGACACATCAACATTCTGACCCCCCCCCCCCCCTGTCTAGTGAATAACATCATAAAACACCTGGACACATCAACATTCTGACCCCCCCCCCCCTGTCTAGTGAATAACATCATAAAACACCTGGACACACCAACATTCTGACTCCCCCCCCCCTGTCTAGTGAATAACATCATAAAACACCTGGACACATCAACATTCTGAATCCCCCCCCCTGTCTAGTGAATAACATCATAAAACACCTGGACACATCAACATTCTGCCCCCCCTGTCTAGTGAATAACATCATAAAACACCTGAACACGTCAACATTCTGACTCCACCCCCCCCCCCCCCCCCTGCCTAGTGAATAACGTCATAAAACACCTGGACACATCAACATTCTGAATCCCCCCCCCCCCCTGTCTAGTGAATAACATCATAAAACACCTGGACACATCAACATTCTGACTCCCCCCCTGTCTAGTGAATAACATTATAAAACATCTGGACACGTCAACATTCTGACTCCAACCCCCCCCCCCCTGTCTAGTGAATAACATCATAAAACACCCGGACACATTAACATTCTGACTCCCCCCCCCCTGTCTAGTGAATAACATCATAAAACACCTGGACACGTCAACATTCTGACCCCCCCCCCCCCCCCCCTTGTCTAGTGAATAACATCATAAAACACCTGGACACATCAACATTCTGCCCCCCCCCACCTTCCTAGAGAATAACATCATAAAACACCTGGACACATCAACATTCTGACTCCCCCCCCCCCTTGTCTAGTGAATAACATCATAAAACACCTGGACACATCAACATTCTGACTCCCCCCCCCCCCCTGTCTAGTGAATAACATCATAAAACACCTGGACACGTCAACATTCTGACCCCCCCCCCCCCCCCCCCCCTTGTCTAGTGAATAACATCATAAAACACCTGGACACATCAACATTCTGACTCCCCCCCTGTCTAGTGAATAACATCATAAAACACCTGGACACGTCAACATTCTGACTCCCCCCTCCCCCTTGTCTAGTGAATAACATCATAAAACACCTGGACACATCAGCATTCTGACTCCCCCCCCCCTGTCAACATTGCTTTCGCAAGATGAGCTCTCCTATTGAACTGAGCCAACCATGGCTTTTCCTAGCCTTTTGGGGGCCCTAAGCTAAAATTAACAACATTGTGTGGCCCCCCTACTGACGGCGGAGATAAAAAAGAGTTTAGAGTTCATTTCCTGGACTCTGCCATGGTGGGCAGAGAAAATGTTTCAGTATTAAAGCACGTCTAATGTAATTCAACATATTTTGCCATTGGGCAAAGAGAAGATATTTGTATAACTAATTTTATGCAATTCTATAAATTTTTCCATGGGGTGGATAGTTCTTTTGTTGTTGCAGTTTTACAGGTAATTTCCTGCAATATTAAAAAAATGGCATAGGGTTGAATTTTTCATTTTGTAGTTTTAAAACGAATATCCTGCAATTCTACACATTTTGCCCTGACTTACAGTGCGTTCAGAAAGTATTCGTACCCCTTGCTTCAGGGCCTGAGATACAGGCAGTTAGATTTGGGTATGTCATTTTAGGCGAAAATTGAAAAAAGGGGCGGATCCTTAAGAAGCAACATTTCTTAAAATCAGTCCCATATACAATGTACAATGTTCTTACTGAAAAAGGTTTTAAATTCTCTAGTACAGTCACTATTGAAGGCTATCAAATTATTCTCAAAGAGATGGTGGTCAATCTAGCACTAATTAGCATTATAGTTTTTTTTTATTTATTTTTTTACAATCGCTAGAACCCATTTCTCAATACTTAGGTCACTTTTTCAAAACTCTTCACACAGTGAGCACAACAGCAGTTTATGTGAGCTAAACTGGATAATTTTTCATTGCTTTGGCACAAAATGCATTCAATGACTACATCTTTCAAATGTCATTAATTATTTTCTCACTCAGACACAGCCACCACCAAAACTATGTACCTACAGGCCAATTTGCACATACTCTTTTCAATACTGTTAAACTTAAGTTCAATACCTAACATAACACAAAATTGAATAACGCAGCAATTAGCTATATTTCTACAGTAATATTGTATTGAAATATATTCCAAATCTAAAAAATGAAATACTATCAAAACAATTAGACCAACCACAGCTGATTCCCACTGTAGCTGAACACCTACCCAGGTGTTGGTCTTTCAAATTCATTACCATCCATACAAAAGGGGACATCTTAGGAATAATGCTGTACTGTAATGTAAACATGGACCCAGACAGAGATAGAGAAGTGGCTGACAGAGGAAGAAGAGTGGCTGGGAGAGGGAGAGGGAGAGGAAGAGGGAGAGGAGTACATATGCATGGTGGAAGAAGACTGAGAGAAAGATCAAGAGCTGTAGTCTCAGATGAGATTAGGGCCGCTATAACTGATCATGTAATAAATCATGGTCTATCAATGAGAGAGGCTGGTCTGAGAGTGCAGCCAAATCTGCAACGCTCAACAGTGGCATCTATTGTGAGAAACTTCTGGCAAAACAACAGGTAAGATGTGCATTCTACAAGGGCATCTGAGTGAACTGCACATTACTGAAGTAAATGCAGCAAAGCCTCCAAACCCACTTGTGTGTATTTTTTTTTTGTATTTCTGCTTAAGACCCAACGGTTTCCTCCCACAAGCGGGAGAGGTAGGATTTCACTGCTGTGCAGTAAACTGCCATCGTTGATATGGTCATCAGAAACAGTGGCACAAAACTCACAGAGATTTGGGACAGAGTGTTGGCTGTAACGATGTTCCTCCTCCTCTTCAACCGAAGAGGAGGAGTAGTTATTGAACCAAGGCGCAGCGTTGTGAAATAACATATTTTAATTAAACAAGACGGAAAAACACGAAACGAAAACACTTGAATAATAAACAAAATAACGAAACGAAAACGTAGACAGACCTGAACTATACGAACTTACATATAACACGAAGAACGCACGAACAGGGAAAATAGACTACACAAAAAGAACGATGTACAAACAAACCGAACAGTCCCGTATGGTGCGACAAACACTGACACAGGAGACAACCACCCACAACGAACACTGTGAAACAACCTACCTAAATATGACTCTCAATTAGAGGAAAACGCCAAACATCTGCCTCTAATTGAGAGCCATACCAGGCAACCCTTAAACCAACATAGAAACAGAAAACATAGAATGCCCACCCAAACTCACGTCCTGACCAACTAACACATACAACAAACTAACAGAAATAGGTCAGGAACGTGACATTGGCAGACAACATTACATTTGAAAATATTCACAATGTAAGCGTAACAACTATTTCTAGACTCCTGAAACAACATCAAGTCGGGATGAAGCAGTTGTACACTGTCCCCTTTGAGAGGAACTCTGAACGAGTCAAGCAACTCAGGAACCAATATGTCCAGGTAAAATGACTATAAAATAGAGAACTGGTTTTGAACAAAACCAAACAGGGCAGAGGCACACTGCGGCATGTTTTTAGGTATGATGTAAACTACCGTAATAGACTAGCTCTTATGTTGTCTTGTGGATTTAATTTAGAGAGTCATGGAGATTGAAGCCAGGCAAACACCCCACATATTCATCTTTGTGGATGAGGCTGGTTTCAACTTGACCAAAACATGGCGGCAAGGAAGGAATGTGATTGGGGAAAGAGTCACAGTGGATGTCCCGGGCCAGAGGGGTGCCAACATCACAATGTCCCGGGCCAGAGGGGTGCCAACATCACATCACTATGTCCCGGGCCAGAGGGGTGCCGACATCACAATGTCCCGGGCCAGAGGGGTGCCAACATCACATCACTATGTCCCGGGCCAGAGGGGTGCCGACATCACAATGTCCCGGGCCAGAGGGGTGCCAACATCACATCACAATGTCCCGGGCCAGAGGGGTGCCAACATCACAATGTCCCGGGCCAGAGGGGTGCCGACATCACAATGTCCCGGGTCAGAAGGGTGCCAACATCACAATGTCCCGGGCCAGAGGGGTGCCAACATCACAATGTCCCGGGCCAGAGGGGTGCCAACATCACAATGTCACGGGCCAGAGGGGTGCCAACATCGACAATGTCCCGGGCCAGAGGGGTGCCAACATCACAATGTCCCGGGCCAGAGGGGTGCCAACATCACAATGTAACGGGCCAGAGGGGTGCCAACATCACAATATGTGCAGCAATATCCTCTGATGGATTGCTGTTACACAAACTGCTAATTGGGCCATACAACACCGAGCGTCTCATTTAAATCCTGGATGACCTCTATGGAAGGGTTGTGCCAGGTGAGGAAAGGGTTGCAGTGAGGCCAAATCGGCCAACGTTTGTAATTGTATGGGACAACGTGGCATTTCACCACTCCCGTGCCGTCACAGAGCGGTATGCACACTCCCGTGCCGTCACAGAGCGGTATGCACACTCCCGTGCCGTCACAGAGCGGTATGCACACTCCCGTGCCGTCACAGAGCGGTATGCACACTCCCGTGCCGTCACAGAGCGGTATGCACACTCCCGTGCCGTCACAGAGCAGTATGCACACTCCCGTGCCGTCACAGAGCGGTATGCAGCCCATCCCAGGATGATGTCACTTTCCCTCCCACCTTACTCTCCATTCCTCAACCCCATAGAGGAAGTATTTTCCTCATGGAGGTGGAAGGTTTATGACCAACATTCACATGATCAACTGTCCCTCCTGGACGCAATGAACGCTGGATGCCTGGACATATCTGCGGAAGATTGCCAGGGATGGACCAGGCATGCCAAAAGATTATTTCCTGGGTGTATTGCCCAAGATGACATAAGATGTGATGTGGATGAGAACATGTGGCCAAATGCAGAAGACATAGTTGACTAGCATTGCCACTTTATCTGTATCGGTAGATGGTGTATATACAAATTATTGTATTTTGGTATCACTCAATGCCAAAAAATGACAAAACATATTGAAGCATATTGCATCATGTCTGATTCATTCCTGTAACATATACTGCAGTGAATTCTAAACCGTAGAGAGGTGTCATTCTTGTTTTGTAAAGATATTTTACAAAAGAAAACATTGTGTAATGTTACTACCTGTTGTTAGTGTTTTTAAGGTCATTGTTTTATGAGTGACAAAGTGTGCTTGTTGGGTGACAACCTTTGCTAGTGTTATGGAAGAATGAGATGTTTTGAGACCTGTATGAATTGTTTGGTCATTTTTGGTGCCTTTTGTATGTGAAATTAAATGCAGTGCCAAGCTGAAAGTTGGTTGGTAGAACTGTGTGAAGAGTTTTGAAAAAGTGACCTAAGTATTGAGAAATGGGTCCTAGAGATTGTAAAACAAAAAACAAAAAAAACAAAAACCTATAATGGTAGCAGTGGTTGGTACTTTAATAACGTGCAGTTTAATTCTGCGGCACCAAGCAAGCTGTGCTGCGGTTTGCTGCCACTTTTTTACAGGACGAATCACATGATTCCATATGTGTTATTTCATAGTTTTTGATGTCTTCACTATTATTCTACAAAGTAGAAAATAGTAAAAATTAAGAAAAACCCTTGAATGAGTAGGTGTGTCCGAACGTTTAAAATATATTTTTTCCTTAATTATTTTTCCCTAACCCTTCCACCCCTCCCCTAACTGGAGTAAACTAATAGACGACAACACTTAGGCTTCTACTTCCAGCTTATACATACTATATACATTTTCCGGAAACAGTATATTTCACAATAGTTATCCTATTTTGTTTTTGGTCCCATCCTTCTGCTACCCTCAACTCCTCCCCTTCTATCTCTGAAGACCATCCAGTTTTGATTTCTATGTGCCATACATTTTTTAACTGTGCTGTGACATTTCATACAATTTCTGAACCTTTCTATTCTCTTAGTTTTTACAGATTGTAAATTAAAGACAAATATTTTTGCTAAGTATTATTATATTATTGATCGATTGACTATGACTTTTTAAATCACTCAGCAGTGCTATTTTCAGAGTTAGCTCCTGGTAAATGTTGCATTTCTTCAGCCATTCCTGAACCAGCGACCAAAAACAAGCTACAATATGAACAGTACGAAAACAAATGATCTCTTCACAGCAAAATCTGCAGAGCTGGGATGGTTGTATCCCATATATATATATATATATATATAAACAGTCTATTGGTTGCAATAATTTTGTATAATAATTTACATTTAAAAACTCAACGTATTGAATCCAGCGCCATTTTGTGTATCAGTTGTGTTCCATGTGCCATAGTTGTGTTCCAGTTCCATGTGCCATAGAATCGGTTCATACCATGTGCCATAGAATCAGTTCATACCATGTGCCATAGAATCGGTTCATACCATGTGCCATAGAATCGGTTCATACCATGTGCCATAGAATCAGTTCATACCATGTGCCATAGAATCGGTTCATACCATGTGCCATAGAATCGGTTCATACCATGTGCCATAGAATCGGTTCATACCATGTGCCATAGAATCAGTTCATACCATGTGCCATAGAATCAGTTCATACCATGTGCCATAGAATCAGTTCATACCATGTGCCATAGAATCAGTTCATACCATGTGCCATAGAATCAGTTCATACCATGTGCCATAGAATCAGTTCATACCATGTGCCATAGAATCAGTTCATACCATGTGCCATGGAATCGGTAATTCGAAAATCTCTTCCCAACTATTTTGCAATCTATGTGGCACAGCATTTATTTGGTCCTTATACTGTATAACTTTTTATTTATCACAATTTTGTTTATTAACCAATTTTGGTCTTTAATGTAAGACCGACAAACAAGTTCCTACATTTCTTCTCCTTCCACTTGCCTTTCATTTTTGCTGTAAATTGGTTGTAATTTGCAGTAGAGCAGACATTTACATATATTTTGGTTAGCTGAATGTATGACATAACTCCACCAGTCCTATTTATGATATAATATACAAAGATTATACAGTACCATTTTTTGATTTTTTTTTCAAAAAATCTAGTTTTTTTTAAATCAAATAGTATACTTGAGTGTAAACATAATATTTTTTGTAATATTTATTCAGTATTTTCTGGTGGATTAAACTGCAAGCAACAAGAGAACCAGTTCCGATTAAAGTATAACTTTTGTATGACTGAAGACTTTTGTGATCTAATGCTTTGATATAGAATCATTTCTGCCCTTTGAATTAATTTTCATTATATACGTAGGCCTGTTTAGTTTTGTCTGGTTTACCGTTCCAAATAATAATGAAAACAAGTGGCTAGGTGTAGGCGAGGCCATAAGCAAATAGGTCAACTGGGCTATGACTAAAGAATTAATCAAGGTCATTTTTCCACAAATAGACAGGTATTTTCCTTTTCATGGTAAAACGATTTTATTTATTTTTGCAAACTTTCTATTAAAATGTTTTATAAAATAGTACACTTATCATAATTTGGTTGTAATCCAGAGAGGTTAGAAAAAGTATCTAGATCCTCCTATGAGGCTGTGGAGGGATTCTAATTGTGGGTTTAAATGAAAACATGAATCATCAGAGTACAATGACACCTTTGTTTTTAAGCCCTGGATTTCTAATCTCTTAATATTATTGTTGGATTGTAATAGCTAACATTCTGATGGCCAAAATAAATAGATATGCCGATGTTAGACAGCCTTGTTTTACTCCTCTTGCCAGTGTAATACTTTCTGAGAAGTAGCCATTATTTACAATTTTACACCTAGTGTCACGCCCTGGCCTTAGTATTCTTTGTTTTCTTTATTATTTTAGTTAGGTCAGGGTGTGACATGGGGAATGTTTATGTTTTGTTGGTGTTGGGTGTTTATATGGTAAAGGGGTTATGGGGTGTAGTATATGGTTTTGTGTTGAGTGTAGATGTCTAGCGTTGTCTATGTTGGTTAGTTATCTAGGAGAGTCTATGGTTACCTGAATGAGTTCCCAATTAGAGACAGCTGATTTCGGTTGTCTCTGATTGGGAGCCTTATTTAGGGTAGCCATAGGCTCTCATTGGTGGTGAGTAATTGTCTATGTGATACGTTTGTAGCCAGTGTGTGCACATCGTTGTTTAGCTTCACGGTCGTTTGTTGTTTTGTTCGTTTTGTTAAAGTGTTTCGTGTCGTGTTTATTTTTCGTCATCTTTTTAAAATAAAAGAAGATGGCTTACTTTCCAAAAGCTGCGTTTTGGTCCATCAATCCGCCACACGATCGTGACACCTAGGGTTACTATACATAACTTTAACCCATTTTCTAAGAGATTCTTCAAAATTGAAACATTCCAGGCAGTTTATATATAAATTCCAGTCATACTGTATAAAAAGTTGTCACGGATCCCCACGGTACTGCTGCTCATTCTGTTCACCAGTTCCGGAGGTTGACGTCACCGGCCTTCTAGGCTGCACTGAACTGTGTAAATACAGTTCCAATACCTGGTTCCAATTCCTAACTGATTGTATTTGTATAAATATGCCCTTTGTTTCCTCATTGGGCTGTCGATTATTGTTCCCATGTCCATTGGTCGTGTGAGTACCTATGTACAGACCGAGTGTGATTGACCGTCATCTTGAACTTCTTCCATTTTCTAATAATTGCGCCAACAGTTGTTGCCTTCTCACCAAGCTGCTTGCCTATTGTCCTGTAGCCCATCCCAGCCTAGTGCAGGTCTACAATTTTATCCCTGATGTCCTTCGACAGCTCTCTGGTCTTGGCCATTGTGGAGAGGTTGGATTCTGTTTGATTGAGTGTGTGTACAGGTGTCTTTTATACAGGTAATTAGTTCAAACAGGTGCAGTTAATACAGGTAATTAGTGGAGAACAGGAGGGCTTCTTAAAGAAAAACTAACAGGTCTGTGAGAGCCGGAATTCTTACTGGTTGGTAGGTGATCAAATACTTATGTCATGCAATAAAATGCAAATTAATTACTTAAAAATCATACAATGTGATTTTCTGGATTTTTGTTTTAGATTCCGTCTCTCACAATTGAAGTGTACCTATGATACAAATTACAGACCTCTACATGCTTTGTAAGGAGGAAAACCTGCAAAATCGGCAGTGTATCAAATACTTGTTCTCCCCACTGTATATATATAACAGAAATCTTGCATGTCTTAATTTATTTCCACAATGAACTAATAAAATGCATAGTAATGTAGGCAGTTCATACAAAGGATTGTTACATAGAACCAGGATTGGCATTACAAACAATTACTTTTTTGACAAACAATTACTGGGATTCATCCTGTATTGTCACTAACATCATTACCCCATAGCAACAGATGTGAGACAGACGGGGACACACGGACACACGGACACACACTCTCCCCACCCCTCCCCGACAAACAACCACAAGCTCAGATGTTCAACAGTTGTTGCATCCCCGAGCCCAACTCAAGAGAAGACTTGATGTGCACATGCATATACAGTTGCAGCTGTTTGAGAAGGCATGCAACATTGAGAATGGGGAGATTTGATTAACCAACATCACGTCCTAGGTGATAGAGATCAGATACAGCCCCTTCCCCTGAAACACACACACACACACACACACACATACACACACACACACACACACACACACATACACACACACACACACACACGCACTGGTTGCCGTGGTGCTAATTTTCCCAAGCATCTCTGAACAGTCAGACCTTTTGATTATTTTGTGCTGCCAGGGCCACAATAATTTGCCCCCTCTCTGATTGTCTGAGTGTGACCACCCTCCCCATGGGTTACTGCAGCTAGTGTTGCCAGCACTGCCACTGCCTGGGTGGGGGCACCACACCGGAATCCCCACCGGCTAGGTACAAGATCGGCAAGGATCTCATTAGCAGCTTGGAGAAATTCCTTGTATATTTATGCTCAGCAATCTGGGGGCTTTGGCTTTGTAGGACCGACCCTGCCAGGCTCAGAGTCCTTAGAGGGCATTGCTGCTTTAGTGGGTCTCTGCCTGCATTTATCTTTCTGTCTTGGATGTGTATAGACTACTTGCACTAGGCCTATAACATAGATAAGGACTTATCCTTAGTGTGTGGGCTGCTCAGGTGGGTGTCTAGGGTTTGGGACCGTTCCATCATGATAGGACTACACATAAATAAACTATATTTATCATTTATTTTAAATGTATATCCCATATTTGCCCAAAATGTAAAGTTCTCTCTGTCACAACTCCTGCTCGCAGACACATCTCTAGTTTAGACTGACATATTTAGAAGTTCTTGTATTATGTTACTGAGACTCTAAGGGGATATTTAACTTTTCCTATTTCTCCAAGAGTCCTTTCTGTCTCTTCCTCCTCCTCCTTGTCCTCCTCCTGCCCCTCTTCCTCCTTCTCCTCCTACTTCCATCTTCCAGTCAAATTAATTGCTCCTCTCTCGCAGCTCTGCGGATATCCCTCAGTTCAGGCTGCTATTCGAGGTAGTGAACTTCAAGGTGGCGCTGATGACAGATTTGGGCTTAAAGGTAATGAGTCTCCTCCCTCCGTCCCTCCGTCCCTCCGTCCCTCTCTCCCCTGTCCTCTCCCTCTGTCACATCAGAGGCTATCGCAGGCAGGGCAAGCGACAGGTCTAGGATAAGATCACCAGCCCAAATGTCAGGCGCATTAATAAAGAATAATTAAAAGCTGCATCAGGTAGGCAGTTGGGCAGGCTGGCAGGCAGAGACCTGTGTCTCTGGATCCGACAGCAACTCAGGGCGCTGCTCTCGCTTGTCTGTCTGTCTGTTGTCTGAATGCCACATTGGTGAGAAAGGGCAATCGATAGTGCACGCCACGGCCAGCTAGCCAGCCAGCCACTGCAGAGCAGACCAGACTACACCTGCTCAGGATTCATCTTAGGTCAGTAACAAATTTGGTTGCTGAAAAGAATGGAGGAGAGTGGAGGGAGTGGGGTGGAGCGAGTAGATAGGAGTTGAGTGGAAGGGAGTTGAGTGGAAGGGAGTTGAGTGGAAGGGAGTTGAGTGGAAGGGAGTTGAGTGGAAGGGAGTTGAGTGGAAGGGAGTTGAGTGGAAGGGAGTTGAGTGGAAGGGAGTTGAGTGGAAGGGAGTTGAGTGGAAGGGAGTTGAGTGGAAAGAGTGGAAGGGAGTTGAGGTAGTGGAGTAGAGGGAGTGGAGTGAGGAGTTGAGTGGAGAGAATGGAGGGGGTAGAGTGGAGGTGGAGGGAGTTAAGGGAATGGAGTGGAGGGATTAGAGTAGAGTGGAGGGAATGGCGGGAGTAGAGTGGAGTGGACGGAGTGGAGTGGAGATAGTGGAGTGGCGTGAAAGGGTGTTGAGTGGAGAGGAGAGGAGGGGAGGGGAGTGGAGTGGAGTAGAGTGGAGGGAGTAGAGTAGAGTGGACGGAGTGGAGTGGAGATAGTGGAGTGGCGTGGAAGGTTGTTGAGTGGAGAGGAGAGGAGGGGAGTGGAGTAGAGTAGAGTGGAGGGGAGAGGAAGAGAGTTGAGCAGAGTGGAGTGGAGTAGAGTGGAGGGAGTAGAGTGGAGTGGACGGAGTGGAGGGAGTAGAGTGGGAGGGAGTGGAGGGAGTAGAGTGGAGTGGACGGAGTGGAGTGGAAGGGTGTTGAGTGGAGAGGAGAGGAGGGGAGGGGAGGGGAGTGGAGTGGAGTAGAGTGGAGGGAGTAGAGTAGAGTGGGTGGAGTGAAGGGGAGTAGCGACAGTGTGGGGAGTGAAGGTTGTGGATGGGAGTGGAGGTAGTGGAGGGAAATGTGGAGGAGAGTAGAGTGGAGGGAGTGGACTCCAAACACACAGAAAAGGCTACTCTCCTTGATGTTATCCTCACAAATAATCCTGATGGCCATCAGTCTGGTGTTTTCTGTAGTGACCTTAGGGATAACTGTTTTACAGAATGTGATCGTAATGACTGCTCAGTTTAACGACCTGTCCTGATTTGTCAAAGATTGCTCGCTGAAAAACTTGAATTGGTATTATTAACAAGCACACCCCGTAAAGAAAATGAGAATTAAAGCAGGTTTTAACAGGTTCAGTCCCTGCTTCGACCGTGATCTGGCAGAGTTACTCCACCTCAAGAACTTCATTTGAAAATTGCAATTTCCTTCTACTCTACAGTAAACTGCCTAGGTTTCTTTGATATACCTTTAATATACCTTTGTGAGTGTTTAATATTAGCCAGTTTTATTACTATAATTGTTATATTCAGCCATGTTTTTTTGTGGGTACTTTGTGGTTTCTATTGTATGTTTTGTTCTGAAAGTATTTTATATTTTTGCATGGGCATATGCATTCCTACCTCGTTCAAAAAGCATGTTCCCACGTTTTATTGAATGTGCAATATACTGTATTTCAAGCACTAATACCAATAAAAATAGTAAAAAATAAATGTATAAAATAACACCATTTGGACACCTGGGACAATCAGGGGAACTTCAGGGGACCATGACACAACGTCTCAACAACATCTGAAAAATGTCCTTGGGGACGTCCCCGGGACAAACCGGGAAATGACCTCCAGTTGACCATGACACAACGTCTCAACAACGTCCTAAATACGCTTTTGGGGATGTTCCCAGGGAAAACCGGGAACTAGAAAATGTCCCCCAGAGACGCTTGGGACCATCACATGACATCCTAAGAACTAGTAAAATGAAAGTTCTGAGAAAGCCAGCTGGCTGTTCTCTGAGGTCATCGTATGACCAGCCTCACGGCATCAACCCTTTTCACTTCTCATTTGTTATTCCTGTGAGTGAATAAATAACTTTGCATGTGTGGCTCCTTACCACAATCAATCAGTATGGCAAAAACAACAAAAAATCAGGGTGGCAAAAAATAATCTCTGCTAACAACGCCTTAAAAATATTTTTAGTGGAGAGAGAAGCTAGTGTGGTAGTAGAGTCTTCCAGTTTGGAAGATGAAGAATTTTCCGACTATGAGGATCATGTCTCTGTCAATTCGGAGTGTGACAGTGAGTTGGAAGAAGAGGATGAGATTGACCCTCAGCCAACCCCAGGACCAGCCAGTTAGCAGCCAGGCCCAGGACTAGCCTGTCAGCAACCAGCTCATCAGCAGCCTGCAGGAGGAGAAATATGGATGCAATTTTAAAACGTTTATTTAATGATCTTCTTGCCCAAGGAATGATCCACCCTGCATGGCTGCCAATGTGATAAGGATGGAACCAGGGCCGGACGGCGGTTACGCATCTGCAGAACAGTCTTCTTTTGATTTGAAATCATAATGGACTGCACTAATTTGGGGGGAAGGTGTGTTTTTGAAGAGAGATGGAAGGAGTTGGACCAAACTCATTTACATGCGTACTTTGGCGTTCGTTTCCTTGCTGGTGTTTTCACATCCAATGGAGAATCCACAGAATCCTTGTGGGATTCAAAAACTGCCAAAGAACTTTTCCATGCGACAATGTCTCTGGAGTACTTCCACATTATATCCAGGATTATCCGTTTCGATAACAGAGACACCAGACCAGCTCGGCAGCCGAGAGACAAGCTAGCTGCAATCAGGTCAGTGTAGAGAGACAAGCTAGCTGCAATCAGGTCAGTGCAGAGAAACAAGCTAGCTGCAATCAGGTCAGTGCAGAGAGACAAGCTAGCTGCAATCAGGTCAGTGCAGAGAAACAAGCTAGCTGCAATCAGGTCAGTGAAGAGAAACAAGCTAGCTGCAATCAGGTCAGTGCAGAGAAACAAGCTAGCTGCAATCAGGTCAGTGCAGAGAGACAAGCTAGCTGCAATCAGGTCAGTGCAGAGAGACAAGCTAGCTGCAATCAGGTCAGTGTAGAGAGACAAGCTAGCTGCAGTCAGGTCAGTGTAGAGAGACAAGCTAGCTGCAATCAGTTCATTGTGGGACAATTGGGTGGACCACCTTCCCCTGTTTTACAACCCTGGGCCCAACGTTACTGTTGATGAGCAGTTTATGCCATTTAGGGGCCGCTGACCCTTCAGGCAGTACACACCGTCTAAACACGCAACATATGGAATCAAGATCTGGGCTTCCTTTGATGCTGCTTCATCATGTGAGTGGAACTTGCAATTGTGTACGGGGAAGTCAGATAGAGGAGCCCCTGAGAAGAACCAAGGGATGCAGGTTGTCCTGGACGTGACACAGGAACTCCGTGATCACAACATCACATGCTATAACTTTTTTACTTCGCACAAGCTAGGACAGGAACTCCTCAAGATGAAGATGACGATGGTAGGAACAGTAAGAAAAAACAAGCCAGAGCTCCCACCTGTTGAATACACGGAACAGGCCTGTCAATTCCTCTTTGTTTTTGTTCACGGCAGCCACATCCTTAGTGTCCTATGTGCCAAAGAAAGGCAAAAATGTGGTACTCATTAGTACGCTGCATATGGATGGGAGAATCTGTGACCTGGAACATCAAAAACCAGACATCATAATGGATTTCAATGCCACAAAAGGAGGGTTGGACAATTTAGACAAACTGGTGACAGCTGCTGGTACCGGAGCACCAAGTATAGGACAAATTTAGACAAACTGGTGCCTGGCTACAACTGCAAAAGAAGAACCCTACCTTGGCCTGCTGTAACTGTATATGTGAGTGAGTGAGATTTTATTTATTTATTTTTTATTTATTTCACCTTTATTTAACCAGGTAGGCAAATTGAGAACACGTTCTCATTTACAATTGCCACCTGGCCAAGATAAAGCAAAGCAGTTCGACACATACAACAACACATAGTTACACATGGAGTAGAACAAACATACAGTCAATAATACAGTGAAAATAAGTCTATATACAATGTGAGCAAGTGAGGTGAGATAAGGGAGGTGAAGGCAAATAAAATATATTAATAAATAAAAATATAAAAAAGGCCATGGTGGCGAAGTAAATACAATATAGCAAGTAAAAAAAAACACTGATGTGTCTGACTCTCCTACCTTGGCCTGCTGTAACTATATATGTGAGTGAGATGTGTCTGACTCTCCTACCTTGGCCTGCTGTAACTATATATGTGAGTGGGTGAGATGTGTCTGACTGTCCTACCTTGGCCTGCTGTAACTATATATGTGAGTGAGTGAGATGTGTCTGACTCTCCTATCTTGGCCTGCTGTAACTATATATGTGAGTGAGATGTGTCTGACTCTCCTACCTTGGCCTGCTGTAACTATATACGTGAGTGAGATGTTAGTAAAGTTCCTGAACTCAGTGTTTTCATCATTCTAGATTGCAGCCGGTAGAAACAGGAAGAAGTGATGTGATGTGTGTGGACCCAAGAAGGACAGGAAGACACAGTACATATGCATCAAGTGCAAGAAATTTCCACACGTTGTCTCATGTGGTGTATAGAACGGCCTTAATTTGTGTTCAATGGGGTCATTTATCATTTCCATAAAATTCTGTGTGTAAAATGTGTCCTTCCAAATTTTCAGTTCAAAACAATAAACATCAATAGTGATGAAAACCTGAAGATAAACATGATTTATTCCATCCATGTTGGATTATAATACATTTTTGTTGACAAATCACATTTTATTTAAAAAAAACAAATAGAGCTTTAATTGTTAAATGTGATGTAGCAGAGGTAAATGGCAAATATGAACATGTATGCTGTCTATGATGCTTGCAATTGAAATAAGTCAGCGTCTATTAAGTATTTGTACATACATTTGTATGCGTGTATTGTTCTAAAAACCCTATAATGTTGTGGGTCCGTCAGACCCGTGAACATTGGCTGAATAACAAACACATGAACACCATAGGGTTAAAAAGATTATTATATAAAAAAATACACCAATAATTCCGTGTTTCAAAATGCTCTGAATCGTTTGATAACAGTCTCCTTTAATCTAAAACCATTTGGGGATTTAAAAAAAAATATTTTTCTCACAAAGAGATGTAAAGTACCTTCAATTCCTTCTGAAAAAGGAAAGCGACAGGGTGTTTGAAATTCATTTCTGTGATTTCATACTAGTCCTTTACAAGCTTTTAAAATGTCATCCTCTGACATGATTGACATGGTAATATCTCCCTGGCAGTATGCTAATGGAGGCAGGTTGAGCGAGAGAAATAAGGGCATTGTTTCTGAGCTATATCTGAGCTATAGATTTAGGAAGCCAGCTCAAAGGTTCTTTGGGTATAAACAGTGGATTAATCCTCTCATCTCCGCTCTACAATGTGATCAGGGGTTTAAACAGTGGACTAACCCTCTCATCTAGACTCTACAATGTGATCAGGGGTTTAAACAGTGGACTAACCCTCTCATCTAGACTCTACAATGTGATCTCTGGTGGTGATGGTCAATTGTCTTGGTTCTTTGATTTCTCTGGTGTACGAAAATATTTAGGTGTTTTTTAAAGTGTACATTGGAGAGACAACAGATGTTATGAGTATTACTGAACGTCTCAAAGGACGGATGAACGAACGGTCCATTGGTTGGATAGGCACATCTTGAAAAGAAGGGTGGAAGAAATACGTTATAAGATAAGATAAAACAAGCAAGTAAAGTCATAGAAGTAGACTTATTTTGAATGGTTAAAAAGGGTTCTGTAAATTCAGGGATGTCAACGTCAGGTTGTTGAATTAGTAGACTGGATGGTACAAATCAGAGACGTCAACTTCTGTCACACCCTGATCTGTTTCACCTGTCCTTGTCATTGTCTCCACCCTCCTCCAAGTGTATTTATCGCTGTGTTTCCTGTCTCTCTGTGCCAGTTCGTCTTGTTTGTCCAACTCAACCAGCGGTTTTCCCCGTTCTCATGCCTTTGCTATTTCACCTTTTTCTAGTCCTCCCGGTTTTGACCCGTGCCTGTTTCTGGACTCTGTAACCGCCTGCCTGACCATTCTGCCTGCATTGACCTTGCGCCTGTCTGCCACTCTGTACCTCCTGGACTCTGAACTGGTTTTGACCTTTTGCCTGTCCACGACCATTCTCTTGCCTACTCCTTTATGGATTATTAAACATCTAAGACTCCAACAATCTGCCTCCTGTGTCTGCATCTGGGTCTCGCCTTGAGTTATCTCAGGTTGTTGGATTGGTAGACTTGACGAGACAGATCAGGGATGTCAACGTCAGGTTGTTGGATTAGTAGACTTGACGGGACAGATCAGGGATGTCAACGTCAGGTTGTTGGATTAGTAGACTTGACGGGACAGATCAGGGATGTCAACGTCAGGTTGTTGGATTAGTAGACTTGACGGGACAGATCAGGGATGTCAACGTCAGGTTGTTGGATTAGTAGACTTGACGGGACATATCAGGGATGTCAACGTCAGGTTGTTGGATTAGTAGACTTGACGGGACAGATCAGGGATGTCAACGTCAGGTTGTTGGATTAGTAGACTTGACGAGACAGATCAGGGATGTCAACGTCAGGTTGTTGGATTAGTAGACTTGACGGGACAGATCAGGGATGTCAACGTCAGGTTGTTGGATTAGTAGACTTGACGAGACAGATCAGGGATGTCAACGTCAGGTTGTTGGATTAGTAGACTTGACGAGACAGATCGGGGATGTCAACGTCAGGTTGTTGGATTAGTAGACTTGACGAGACAGATCAGGGATGTCAACATCAGGTTGTTGGATTAGTAGACTTGACGAGACAGATCAGGGATGTCAACGTCAGGTTGTTGGATTAGTAGACTTGACGGGACAGATCAGGGATGTCAACATCAGGTTGTTGGATTAGTAGACTTGACGGGACAGATCAGGGATGTCAACGTCAGGTTGTTGGATTAGTAGACTTGACGGGACAGATCAGGGATGTCAACGTCAGGTTATTGGATTAGTAGACTTGACGGGACAGATCAGGGATGTCAACGTCAGGTTGTTGGATTAGTAGACTTGACGAGACATATCAGGGATGTCAACGTCAGGTTGTTGGATTAGTAGACTTGACGGGACAGATCAGGGATGTCAACGTCAAGTTGTTGGATTAGTAGACTTGACGGGACAGATCAGGGATGTCAACGTCAGGTTATTGGATTAGTAGACTTGACGGGACAGATCAGGGATGTCAACGTCAGGTTGTTGGATTAGTAGACTTGACGGGACAGATCAGGGATGTCAACGGCAGGTTGTTGGATTAGTAGACTTGACGGGACAGATCAGGGATGTCAACGTCAGGTTGTTGGATTAGTAGACTTGACGGGACAGATCAGGGATGTCAACGTCAGGTTGTTGGATTAGTAGACTTGACGGGACAGATCAGGGATGTCAACGGCAGGTTGTTGGATTAGTAGACTTGACGGGACAGATCAGGGATGTCAACGGCAGGTTGTTCGATTAGTAGACTTGACGGGACAGATCAGGGATGTCAACGGCAGGTTGTTGGATTAGTAGCCTGAACGACACAGGTCAGGGACACATTTCCAGCAGGAAGTCGACATCAGGTTGTGTCAATCAATACACATCAAAAGGAAAACTTGAAATGCGTTTCATTGTTATTAATAACAATTGATTTAATTAATTGATGTATAAACAGTTGAAGTCGGAAGTTTACATACACAAGTTTTTCACAATTCCTGACATTTAATCCTAGTAAAAATCCCTGTCTTAGGTCAGTTAGGATCACAACTTTATTTTAAGAATGTGAAATGTCAGAATAATAGTAGAGAGAATGATTTATTTCAGCTTTTATTTCTTTCATCACATTCCCAGTGGGTCAGAAGTTTACATACACTCAATTAGTATTCGGTAGCATTGCCTTTAAATTGTTTAACTTAGGTCAAATGTTTCGGGTAGCCTTCCACAAGCTTCCCACAATAAGTTGGATGAATTTTGACCCATTCCTCCTGACAGAGCTGGTGTAATTGAGGCAGGTTTGTAGGCCTCCTTGCTCGCACACGCTTTTTCAGTTCTGCCTACAAATTTTCCATAGGATTGAGGTCAGGGCTTTGTGATGGCCACTCCAATACCTTGTCTTTTTTGTCCTTAAGCCATTTTGCCACAACTTTGGAAGTGTGCTTGGGGTCATTGTCCATTTGGAAGACCCATTTGCGACCAAGCTTTAACATCCTGACTGATGTCTTGAGATGTTGCTTCAGTATACACACATAATTTTCCTCCTCATGATGCCATCTATTTTGGGAAGTGCACCAGTCCATCCTGCAGCAAAGCACCCCCACAACATGATGCTGCCACCGCCGTGCTTCACGGTTGCGATAGTGTTCTTCGGCTAGCAAGTGCCCCCCTTTTTCCTCCAAACATAACGATGGTCATTATGGCCAAATAGTTATATTTTTGTTTCATCAGACCAGAGGACATTTCTCCAAAAGGTACAATCTTTGTCCCCATGTGCAGTTGCAAACCGTAGTCTGGCTTTTTTTTATGGTGGTTTTAGAGCAGTGGCTTCTTCCTTGCTGAGCGGCCTTTAAGGTTATGTCGATATAGGACTCGTTTTACTGTGGATATAGATACTTTTGCACCTGCTTCCACCAGCATCTTCACAAGGTCCTTTGCTGTTCTGGGATTGATTTGCACCTTTCGCACCAAGGTACGTTCATCTCTAGGAGACAGAATGCGTCTCCTTCCTGAGAGGTATGATGGCTGTGTGGTCCCACGGTGTTTATACTTGCGTACTATTGTGTGTACAAATGAATGTGGTACCTTCAGGCGTTTGGAAATTGCTCCCAAGGTTGAACCAGACTTGTGGAGGTCTACCATTTCTTTTCTGAGGTCGTGCCTGATTTCTTTTTATTTTCCCATGATGTCAAGCAAAGAGACACTGAGTTTGAAGGTAGGCCTTGAAATACATTCACAGGTACACCTCCAATTGACTCAAATGATGTCAATTAGCCTAACAGAAGCTTCTAAAGCCATGACATAATTTTCTGGAATTTTCCAAGCTGTTTAAAGCACCCGGCAACTTAGTGTATGTAAACTTCTGACTCATTGCAATTGTTATACAGTGAATTGTAAGTGAAATAATCTGTCTGTAAACAATTGTTGGAAAAATTACTTGTGTCATGCACAAAGTAGATGTCCTAACCGACTTGCCAAAACTATAGTTTGTTAACAAGAAATTTGTGGAGTGGTTGAAAAATTTGATTTAATGACTCCGACCTATGTATTTAAACTTCCGACTTCAACTGTATACACTACCGGTCAAAAGTGTTAGAACTCCTACTCATTCAAGGGTTTTTATTTATTTTTGACTATATTAAACATTGTAGAATAATAGTGAAGACATCAAAACTATGAAATAACAATTGGAATCTTCCAGTAACCAACGTTTTTTTTTTTTTACATTCTTCAAGTATTTTCCCTGACAGCTTTGCACACTGTTGGCACTCTCTAAACCAGCTTCACCTGGAATGCTTTTCCAACAGTCTTGAAGGAGTTCCCACATATACTGAGCAGTTGTTGGCTGATTGTTGAGGCCAGGTCGTCTGATGCAGACCTCCAACACTCTCCTTCTTGGTCAAATAGCCCTTACACAGCCTGGAGGTATGTTGGGTCATTGTCCTGTTGAAAAACAAATGTTAAGCGCAAACCAGAATGGTGTGGTAGCCATGCTGGTTAAGTGTGCCTTGAATTCTAAATAAATCACAGACAGTGTCACCAGCAAAGCACCCCCACACCATCACACCTCCTCCGTTCTTCACGGTGGGAACCACACATGCAGAGATCATCTATTCACCAACACCGCGCCTCACAAAGACATGGTGGTTGGAAACAAAAATATCCAATTTGGACTCCAGACCAAAAGACAAATTTCCACCAGTCTAATATCCATTGCTTGTGTTTTTTGGCCCAAGCAAGTCTCTTCTTCTCATTGGTGTCCTTTAGTAGTGGTTTCTTTGCAGCAATTTGACCATGAAGGCCTGATTCACACTGTCTCCTCTGAACAGTTGATGTTGAGATGTGTCTGTTACTTGAAATCATTTATTTTGGCTGCAATTTCTGAGGCTGGTGACTCTATTGAACTTGTCCTCTGCAGCAGAGGTAACTCTGGGTCTTCCTTTCCTGTGACGAACCTCATGAGAGCCACTTTCATCATAGAGCTTGATGGTTTTTGCGACTGCACTTGAAGAAACTTTCAAAGTTCTTGACATTTTCCGTATTGACTGACCTTCATGTCTTAAAGTAATGATGGACTGTCGTTTCTCTTTGCTTGTTTGAGTTGTTCCTGTCATGATATGGACTTGGTATTTTACCAAATAGGGTTATATTCTGTATACTACCCTACCTTGTCACAACACAACTGATTGGCTCAACAGCATTAAGAAGGAACGAAATATCCAACAAATTCACTTTTAAGAAGGTACACCTGTTGATTGAAATGCATTCCAGGTGCATTCCAATGCATTCCACCTGATGAAGTTGGTTAGGGGTATGCCAAGAGTGTGCAAGCTGTCATCAACACAAAGGGTGGTTATTTGAAGAATCTCAATTATAAAATATATTTTGATTTGTTTAATACTTTTTTGGTTACTACACGATTCCATATGTGTTATTTCATAGTGTTGATTGTCTTCACTATTATTCTACAATGTAGTAAAAATAAAGAAAAACTCTTGAATGAGTAAGGCTCTGTATATTAATTTAATATATTTATTGCTACCACTTTTTATCTTTTGAAATGGTAGGCTATCCTTATGTCTGTCGAACATAAGGCCTATTTGAGTACCGGTGTCTTCCATAAGGCGTGGCAGAAGCGGCCATGTTCTCCCTCTGGATATATCCCTTTCTCCCAGTGACAAGGTTAATGGATCCCAGTACAGAGGGTAGTTATGGCTTCAGAGGTCTTTATGCTAAATCTTAATGTACTTAGTGTGCTGCTGCATCATTTAACACTCTGCCCTTGGTGCGTGTTCATCTATACACAATTCATAAGGGTTAAAGGTCAGGGACTGACTGTACAGTGAATGAAAGTCAC
>NC_074671.1:6982426-7029926 GCF_029448725.1 Salvelinus fontinalis
CTCCATTTCTCTCTCCGTCTCTCTCCGTCTCGCTCCGTCTCGCTCCGTCTCTCTCCATTTCTCTCTCCGTCTCTCTCTCTCATTTGATGGTAACTGATATGGTTTGATTAATGAGAGGAGGGCCCGGCAGAGAATGAAAACATCTGCAACAGATGACTTATTATACAGCATATCATATTAAATGATTCTATATTGTAAATGGTTCACTCAATGTACATGCTAACAGAGACGAAATGGAGAGCCAGAAAGAGAGGAAAGTGAGATAGAATCAGGAATCAGAGACCCAGATGCAGACATGTTGAATAAACAATGGTTTAATAGTCCAAGGGGCAGGCAAGAGACAGGTCAAGGCAGGCAGGGGTCAATAATCCAGAGAAGGGGCCAGGGTACAGGTCGGCAGGCAGGCTCAGGGTCAGGGGCAGGCAGAGTGGTCAGGCAGGCTCAGGGTCAGGGGCAGGCAGAGTGGTCAGGCAGGCTCAGGGTCAGGGGCAGGCAGAGTGGTCAGGCAGGGGCAGGGTCAGGGACAGGCAGAGTGGTCAGGCAGGCTCAGGGTCAGGGGCAGGCAGAGTGGTCAGGCAGGGTCAGGGTCAGGGTCAGGCAGAGTGGTCAGGCAGGGTCAGGGTCAGGGTGTCACGTTCCTGACCTATTTCTGTTAGTTTGTTGTATGTGTTAGTTGGTCAGGACGTGAGTTTGGGTGGGCATTCTATGTTTTCTGTTTCTATGTTGGTTTAAGGGTTGCCTGGTATGGCTCTCAATTAGAGGCAGGTGTTTGGCGTTTCCTCTAATTGAGAGTCATATTTAGGTAGGTTGTTTCACAGTGTTCGTGGTGGGTGGTTGTCTCCTGTGTCAGTGTTTGTTGCACCATATGGGACTGTTTCGTGCGTTCTTCGTTTTATGTAGTCATTTTTCCTGTTGTGCGTTCTTCGTGTTTTATGTAAGTTCGTATGTTCAGGTTTGTCTACATTCGTTTTGTTATTTTGTTAATTATTCAAGTGTTTTCGTTTCGTGTTTTTCCCGTCTTGTTTAATTAAAATTATGTCATTTCACAACGCTGCGCCTTGGTTCAATCCATGCCGTTACACAGGGGCAGGCAGAGTGGTCAGGCAGGTGTGTACAGAGATGGGACAGGCGAGGGTCAAAACCAGGCGGCCGAGAAAAAGTGAGGCTGGGAAAAAACAGGAGCTGACAGGGCAAACGCTGGTAAGCTTGACAAACAAGACAACTTGTCAACAGACAGAGAACACAAGTATATATATACAGGATAATGAGAAAGATGGGCGACACCTGGAGGGGGGTGGAGACAATCACAAAGACAGGTGAAACAGATCAGGGTGTGACAGATAGTTAGAGAGGGAGAGAGAGAGAGAGAGAGAGAGAAGGAGAGAGAACAAGAGAGAGAGAGAGAAAAAAAAAAGATATATATATATATTAGATGAAATACGTGACAAATGGAGCCGCATTACTTACAATGTAGTTAGAGTGTAGAGGGTGTTATTGTTAAAATCCACTGGGTCATGATCATCTACTGAGGATAATGATACTGAGGATACTGATACTGAGGGTACTGATACTGAGGATAATGATACTGAGGGTACTGATACTAAGGATACTGATACTGAGGATAATGATACTGAGGGTACTGATACTGAGGGTACTGATACTGAGGATAATGATACTGAGGGTACTGATACTAAGGATACTGATACTGAGGATAATGATACTGAGGGTACTGATCCTGAGGGTACTGATCCTGAGGATAATGATACTGAGGGTACTGATACTGAGGGTACTGATCCTGAGGATAATGATCCTGAGGATAATGATACTGAGGGTACTGATACTGAGGATACTGATCCTGAGGATAATGATACTGAGGGTACTGATACTGAGGGTACTGATCCTGAGGATAATGATACTGAGGGTAATGATACTGAGGGTACTGATCCTGAGGATAATGATACTGAGGGTATTGATACTGAGGATAATGATACTGAGGATAATGATACTGAGGGTACTGATACTGAGGATAATGATACTGAGGATAATGATACTGAGGATAATGATACTGAGGATAATGATACTGAGGGTAATGATACTGAGGATAATGATACTGAGGGTATTGATACTGAGGATAATGATACTGAGAATACTGATACTGAGGGTACTGATGGTTTGGTGTTGAATACTAAAGCTGACTACGCAGTCTGCAAGAGTACCACAGCAGACAGGTACATGGAGAATACCGTCTAATGCTGACTACGTAGTCTGCTAGAGTACCACCGCAGACATGTACATGGAGAATACCGTCTAATGCTGACTACGCAGTCTGCTAGAGTACCACCGCAGACAGGTACATGGAGAATACCGTCTAATGCTGACTACGCAGTCTGCTAGAGTACCACCGCAGACATGTACATGGAGAATACCGTCTAATGCTGACTACGCAGTCTGCTAGAGTACCACCGCAGACAGGTACATGGAGAATACCGTCTAATGCTGACTACACTTTCTGCTAGAGTACCACCGGAGACAGGTGCATGGTGAATACCGTCTAATGCTGACTACGCAGTCTGCTAGAGTACCACCACAGACAGGTGTATGGTGAATACCGTCTAATGCTGACTACACAGTCTGCTAGAGTACCACCGCAGACAGGTATAATGGAGAATACCGTCTAATGCTGACCACGCAGTCTGCTAGAGTACCACCGCAGACAGGTGGTACATGGAGAATACCGTCTAATGCTGACTACGCAGTCTGCTAGAGTACAACCTTAGACAGGTGCGTGGAGAACACCGTCTAATGCTGACTACGCAGTCTGCTAGAGTACCACCGCAGACAGGTGGTACATGGAGAATACCGTCTAATGCTGACTACGCAGTCTGCTAGAGTACCACCGCAGACAGGTACATGGAGAACACCGTCTAATGCTGACTACGCAGTCTGCTAGAGAACCACCGCAGACAGGTACATGGTGAATACCGTCTAATGCTGACTACGCAGTCTGCTAGAGTACCACCGCAGACAGGTACATGGAGAATACCGTCTAATGCTGACTACGCAGTCTGCTAGAGAACCACCGCAGACAGGTACATGGTGAATACCGTCTAATGCTGACTACGCAGTCTGCTAGAGTACCACCGCAGACAAGTGTTTTCAGTATCTGATCAGTTCCCAGAGTATAATACTGTTTGTTTTCAGTATCAGAGCAGTTTCCAGAGTTTAAGACTGTGTGTTTTCAGTATCAGAGCAGTTCCCAGAGTATAAGACTGTTTGTTTTCAGTATCAGAGCAGTTTCCAGGGTATAAGACTGTGTGTTTTCAGTATCTGATCAGTTCCCAGAGTATAATACTGTATGTTTTCAGTATCAGAGCAGTTCCCAGAGTATATTACTGTGTCTTCTCAGTATCAGAGCAGTTCCCAGCTGTACTGACCAATATGTTTTATAATAAAAAGCTTCTCCTAGTAATGAGGGCCACTACTCACGGTGTCGTAGTGAAATGTACCCATTATTTTATATACCCCTGTTAGAAAACTGCTCTGCTCTGTGTCACAATATAACCTCCCAGTTTGCCATTACTTAACAGTTCATATACATGTTTAATGAGCTCTCAGCCGTGATATACAGTACTATCTCCATTAGGAGCCATACCAGTGGTGTTACCATTTACACAGGAGCAACATAGCACCAGAACATAACTATCTAAAAGCTTGCGATTTCACGGCTCAAAATGTAACATTTTACAAAGCTATGATAACACTAGTATACACTAGACGGCAGTATTAAATATGCGTTATAAAAAGTGGGCTAATAAACAATATTGCTCCAAAAGTTGTTCTGCTATATGATGTCAGGTTATATCACTTTCATATTCCTCTCAGTGGCTGTGCTTACACAGGCAGCTCAATTCTGATCCATCTGGATTCTGATTCCCAATTATGGGAAAAAGAGCTGATCTGATTGGTCAATAATCCCCACCCCCTAAGTCCTAAAAATAAGATACCAATTAGTATAAAAGAAAATATTTGTTTTAACGCAGCCAACGAGTCTCAGTTTGTTCCATTGTGTTAGATCTGAGCCCTGTTCGTATCAATATGCCCTGTCATTGTGTTAGATCTGATCTGAGCCTTGCTCCATTGAGTTAGATCTGATCTGAGCCTTGTTCCATTGAGTTAGATCTGATCTGAGCCTTGTTCCATTGAGTTAGATCTCATCTGAGCCTTGTTCCATTGTGTTAGACCTCATCTGAGCCTTGTTCCATGGTGTTAGACCTCATCTGAGCCTTGTTCCATGGTGTTAGATCTCATCTGAGCCTTGTTCCATTGTGTTAGATCTGATCTGAGCCTTGTTCCATTGTGTTAGATCTCATCTGAGCCTTGTTCCATTGTGTTAGATCTGACCTGAGCCTTGTTCCATTGTGTTAGACCTCATCTGAGCCTTGTTCCATGGTGTTAGTTTGTGATAAAACAGAGGCTTTGTCAGGTATTTCTAAGGCACAGATTAAAGTAGTGTCCCTGTAAAATACACTGCTCAAAAAAATAAAGGGAACACTTAAACAACACAATGTAACTCCAAGTCAATCACACTTCTGTGAAATCAAACTGTCCACTTAGGAAGCAACACTGATTGACAATAAATTTCACATGCTGTTGTGCAAATGGAATAGACAAAAGGTGGAAATTATAGGCAATTAGCAAGACACCCCCAAAAAAGGAGTGATTCTGCAGGTTGTGAGCACAGACCACTTCTCAGTTCCTATGCTTCCTGGCTGATGTTTTGGTCACTTTTGAATGCTGGCGGTGCTCTCACTCTAGTGGTAGCATGAGACGGAGTCTACAACCCACACAAGTGGCTCAGGTAGTGCAGTTAATCCAGGATGGCATATCAATGCGAGCTGTGGCAAAAAGGTTTGCTGTGTCTGTCAGCGTAGTGTCCAGAGCATGGAGGCGCTACCAGGAGACAGGCCAGTACATCAGGAGACGTGGAGGAGGCCGTAGGAGGGCAACAACCCATTGGAACTCCTTTTCCCTTTGCTCCTTTACGGAATATGCATCGGCAAGGCACGGTGATCGTGCCGGGTGCATTAGACACAACGCTGGCGGTGCCAAGCGGGTCTACCGGGTCTTCAAAGGAGAGAGGAAGGATATCACGGACAGCACTGTTTCTTTTTTTTTTGACTGTTCATCCCTGGATTTGAAGCACGACATTGACTCGTCCCTTCAGTCTTGAATCGGATCAACTTTTGATGTACAAGACCTTCAGTTAACCTGTTGAGGATGGGGGCGCTGTTGTGACTATTTATGCTAATCGTGTAATTTTTGAAACGGCTTCCCACAAAACTCTTGATCGTACAATATTCATATTATTATTATTATTGGATAGAAAACAGTCTATAGTTTCTATAGGAGTTGAAATTTTGTCTCTAAGTGGAACAGAGCCCATTCTACAGCAATTTCCCTGACATGGAGTCAGATTTCAGAAATTTTGGCCACTGTTCTGGAGTCAGTTAAAAGGGCACTGTTATTGCTATGAGTATACGGACACTGCTTACGTCTTCCCCTGGATGCCTTTACATGATGACGATTTGAACGGGGTCGATTGCGCGTTCACAGGCACTATAAATTTAAAAAACCTGTAGCTAGCAAGTCTTTTCTTGCTGCGTAATGCGCCTGGAGGACACCAAGCCGCACCTGTTCCAAGCATTAGTGGAGGGAGTAATATTACTCGGGTCATGTTTCTACTCGTTACGGGAGTTAAAAACATCATAAGGTAGTTAATTTAAAGCGTTTTATAGCAATTTATATCCGTTTAGTGCGATTTTGGGACATTTATTGCTGAAACGCTGTGAATTGCTGGGCACGCTTCCAGTTCATCCCGAATGCAGTTGGCATTTCCACATGGCAAGAGGACAGCTTTCCACCAAAAGACGATTACTCCCAAGAAAGGATCCTTTGCCCAAGATACTGATGGAAGAACAGCTCAAAGTAGGACATTTTTATTATGATAAATCGTGTTTCTGTCGAAAAATATTAGTGGCTTAGGACGCCATGTTTTTTGACGTAGCTTCGCTTGGCGCAAACTGTATTGAAAAGTAAGGATAAATTAAAAAATGTAATTCCGCGATTGTATTAAGAATTAAATTGTCTATCAATCCCTGTCCACCCTATATTTTTTAGTCACGTTTATGAGTATTTATGTATAAGAGTAGATCACTGTCTAAGTGGCGCACGGACATTTTCTCACCAGCTTGGGTACATTTCCCATTGTCTAACCATGATTTTGGTGGCTAAATATAAACATTTTCGATCAAACTCTATATGGATTGTGTAATATGATGTTACAGGAGTGTCATCTGAAGAATTCTGAGAAGGTTAGTGAAAAAATTAATATATTTTCGGCGATGTTGACGTTATCGCCCACTTTGGCTAGAATCAATGCTGGGCTGCTATGTGCTATGTGCTATGCTAATATAACGATTTATTGTGTTTTCGCTGTAAGACACTTAGAAAATCTGAAATATTGTCTGTATTCACAGGATCTGTGTCTTTCGATTAGTGTATGCTGTGTATTTTTACGAAATGTTTGATGATTAGTAAGTAGGTAAACACGTTGCTCATTGTAATTATTCTACTCCATTTGTGACGGTGGGTGCAATTGTAACCTATGCCATCTACCTGAAATATGCACTTTTTAAAAAAAACAAACCTATCCCATACCATAAATATGTTATCAGACTGTCATCTGATGAGTTTTTTTCTTGGTTAGGGGCTATAAATATCTTAGTTTAGCCGAATTGGTGATAGCTACTGGTGTTGGTGGACAAATAAAAGATGGTGGATTATGCTAATGTGTTTTTAGGTAATAGATGTACATCTTTACATATTGTGTCTTCCCTGTAAAACATTTTAAAAATCGGACATGTTGGCTGGATTCACAAGATCTGTGTCTTTCATTAGCTGTATTGGACTTTAATGTGTGAAAGTTAAATATTTAAAAAATATATTTTTTTTGAATTTCGCGGCACTGGTTTTTCAGTGGGGGGGGGGGAGGGAGTGCCGCTAGCGGCACTCTCATCCTAGACAGGTTAAAGTAACACGTGGCGTTAAGTCACATTATTCAACTGCTTTAAATTAGTTACGATTGTGAATGTTATTTAAAAGTTGAAGATGTCTTTCCGTTGATGCTGTTCTAGTTGACAGAACAGCACGTTCTGGAGTCCTTGTCCAACGGCAACTTTAGTCACCCGTCGGATCAGAGCTCACCCTGCGCTGCCATAGCTACGTCAATTAAAAAGCTGTAAGGAAATGAGGAAAAACAAGGTAATTATCAAGAGCTGTTTACTTTTTCCCGCTGAAACCGACAGTTTTAAGCTAATGGAATTTCATCTCACTAATCAAGTTTGTTTTTTAAAGTATATTGAGTTAAGGCCTATTTTTAGGCGTAAGTAACCTTCAAATCACATGCTGTGAAAAAACTCTGTATTGTGTGAAGCGTGAGCATTGATGTCAACTGACACAATTTCAGGAAACTGTGGGTGAAAAGGATGCTTTTGTAGAAGCAGCCCCCCCCCTCTCTCCAGGATGCTTTTATAGAAGCAGCCCCCCCCCCCCCATCTCCAGGATGCTTTTATAGAAGCAGCCCCCCCCCCCCATCTCCAGGATGCTTTAATAGAAGCAGCCCCCCCCATCTCCAGGATGCTTTTATAGAAGCAGCCCCCCCCCATCTCCAGGATGCTTTAATAGAAGCAGCCCCCCCCCCATCTCCAGGATGCTTTTATAGAAGCAGCCCCCATCTCCCCCCCCATCTCCAGGATGCTTTTATAGAAGCTGCCCCCCCCCTCTCTCCAGGATGCTTTTATAAAAGCAGCCCCCCCCCCCCCATCTCCAGGATTGGAAATGTAATTTGAATGACCTTGCTGGCGTTTTTTTTTTATTCATTAATTCTTTTGAAATTAAAGGTCTTTGAACAGGAAAACTTCCTAGTGTCTTCTATTTTGTGGCAATGCAATGCGTGAGACAAAATATATCTTCCTGTTCTGACGAACCAAATTATGTTTTCCCTAAGGCTTGATAATTAGACATGTTTCTGTCCAGTTTCATATTAAATTAAATTTTAATTTCATGAAAAATATTGTGATAAAAATTTGTACTCTCTGATACTTTCTCTTCAAACACTTCAACACAATTTAAGCTACAATTACAAAATATGCTCTCACTACCTAGTGGTCTTTTGACCTGTCAATGACCCCTCACCCTTGACCTCTGTATCTACCCACATAGATGAGACCAAAGACAGTACAGTATGAAGAAAGGCAGAAACTGCTTCTCCAATAGAAAATGCTGATCACACTTGTAGGTGATGTCATGACGACTTTAGCTAGCAAAGCTCCTGCGCAGAAACATGTCACCGGGTCTTAACGGTCGTCTCGCGTCACTGTGCTAGACGTAAAATCAAAGGCACTCCTTCGATATAAATTCGATTTCGCCCAAAAAATGAAAACGTGTCAGTTCGTCAAGTTTACGAGTTTGTTGTAATAACATGTTCAAGTCCTTAATACATTTGGCTCGAATCTATGGTGTTAAGCCTTTAGATTTCAAGAAAATTATCAACTCCGGTAGAATTTTTTGACTTCTCTCACGGACTTCTCAAACCCCTGGTCTGCTTGGTGCCTGGTCTGCTTGGTGCCTGGTCTGCTTGGTGACTGGTCTGCTTGGTGCCTGGTCTGCTTGGTGCCTGGTCTGCTTGGTGCCTGGTCTGCTTGGTGCCTGGTCTGCTTGGTGCCTGGTCTGCAAACTGCCTGGTCTGCTTGGTGCCTGGTCTGCTTGGTGCCTGGTCTACTTGGTGCCTGGTCTGCTTGGTGCCTGGTCTGCTTGGTGCCTGGTCTGCTTGGTGCCTGGTCTGCTTGGTGCATGGTCTGCTTGGTGCCTGCTCTGCAAACTGCCTGGTCTGCTTGGTGCCTGGTCTGCAAACTGCCTGGTCTGCTTGGTGCCTGGTCTGCAAACTGCCTGGTCTGCTTGGTGCCTGGTCTGCAAACTACCTGTTCTGCTTGGTGCCTGGTCTGCAAACTGCCTGGTCTGCTTGGTGCCTGGTCTGCTTGGTGCCTGGTCTGCTTGGTGCCTGGTCTGCTTGGTGCCTGGTCTGCTTGGTGCCTGCTCTGCAAACTGCCTGGTCTGCTTGGTGCCTGGTCTGCAAACTGCCTGGTCTGCTTGGTGCCTGGTCTGCAAACTACCTGGTCTGCTTGGTGCCTGGTCTGCAAACTGCCTGGTCTGCTTGGTGCCTGGTCTGCAAACTACCTGGTCTGCTTGGTGCCTGGTCTGCAAACTGCCTGGTCTGCTTGGTGCCTGGTCTGCTTGGTGCCTGGTCTGCTTGGTGCCTGGTATGCTTGGTGCCTGGTCTGCTTGGTGCCTGCTCTGCAAACTGCCTGGTCTGCTTGGTGCCTGGTCTGCAAACTGCCTGGTCTGCTTGGTGCCTGGTCTGCAAACTACCTGGTCTACTTGGTGCCTGGTCTGCAAACTGCCTGGTCTGCTTGGTGCCTGGTCTGCTTGGTGCCTGGTCTGCTTGGTGCCTGGTCTGCTTGGTGCCTGGTCTGCTTGGTGCCTGGTCTGCTTGGTGCCTGGTCTGCTTGGTGCCTGGTCTGCTTGGTGCCTGGTCTTTCAAACTGCCTGGTCTGCAAATTGCCTGGTCTGCTTGGTGTGTTTCACAAGTGTTCCCGGAAGTCTCGCGATGTTGTGCCTCTGGGTTTAGAAACTCTTCTTGATGGAGTTGACCAAGGAGGAGAAGTGTGAGTGACCCTCGTGATGGTCGTCATGAAGCTGAGTCACGTTGGCAGGAGTTCTGTCATACGGAGCAAAGGTGATTGGATGGAGGAACGAGGATCAGATCTATGCTGAGCCATGCCAAAGGTATCATTCATAATCAAACTTTATTTGAAATCGCATGGAACATCACAACCGTTTTTTTTTGGGGGGGGGGGTCCGATTGTTGTATGAGTGACAGCTTTATAAACATGTTCTATGTTCTACGGTAAGTGAAGGTGTCATGTGACCATTGACTAAGCATGTCAGTAGTCTAACTTTTGATACACAATAATACCTTCACTGTGAACGGAACCAGAGTTATGACTCTTTAAACAGCACAGTCCCACCTATTACAGACTACTCGTAGTCGATGAATCACCACTGAGCTCTTTGTTTAATGTACTCTGAGTGTTTCTCTGAAGTGTTTGTGTTGAATATTGTCGATAGCTTTTTAAAAGCAGCGTGAGGAGATTATCCTTGAGCAGCAGTAAACAGACAGTACAGAGAGAAAGCCTAGGGAACAGATTTGTCATTATATAATGCAAAGACGGGAGTCTGGACGAGACTGTCCCACTAATCTTCATTTAGCACACTTGGTGCAGGATTTAAGACGATACTCATCCCATTGTTTTACTCATCATCATCTAGGCACAATATGCCTTGTTGTGTTGAGGCTGTAATTTAGATGAATGCCAGTGCTGGGTTTTGAGGCTCACGGGTTTGTGTGTGTATGTTTGTGTGTGTGTGTGTGCGCGGACATAGACGTGTATACCTGTGTGTGTGTGTGTGTGTGTGTGTGTGTGTGTGTGTGTGTGTGTTGCTACAGCACTGTGTTGTGTTAATCCCATCATAATGACCAGCCCTGCATTCTCCTACACAGGACGACATGTTTAAAATAATAATAATAATATTGCTGACAAGACAACACCTGTCTTTGTGTGTGACACTGTCGCCAGGGCAGGTAATTATATTGCATTGAGAAAAGGTCATACCTGCTATGATTCTCAATTAGGTTGCTATTGAATAAACAGTGGCGGTTTTCACAGACCGTCCAGTCACCCAACGATCATATGGAATCACTATAATGTGTTTAATGGTACATACCACCGCCCGACGACCACACACACACACACACACACACACACACACGAATGCAAACACTCTCTCACATTCACAGACACACACACACACACAGACACTCAGACACACACACACAAGCATGCCAGATACACAAGCATGCTAGACACACAAGCATGCTAGACACACACACACAAGCATGCCAGACACACACACACAAGCATGCCAAACACACACACACACAAGCATGCCAGACACACACACACAAGCATGCCAGACACACACACACAAGCATGCTAGACACACACACACAAGCATGCTAGACACACTCACACAAGCATGCCAGACACACACACAAGCATGCCAGACACACACACACACAAGCATGCCAGACACACACACACAAGCATGCTAGACACACACACACAAGCATGCCAGACACACACACAAGCATGCCAGACACACACACACAAGCATGCCAGACACACACACACACAAGCATGCCAGACACACAAGCATGCCAGACACACACACACACACAAGCATGCCAGACACACACACACAAGCATGCCAGACACACACACACAAGCATGCTAGACACACACACACACACACTGCTCGGGCAACAGAGCTTTACAGCTGGCTACCCAGCTAGTGCAGCCGTTAGCCACTCTGTTGAGGAAGCACAGATGAACTAGCACATAGTCGGGGATACTTAAGCAAGCAGAAACTGAACATGTTTTACAGGCTTTCGTAATCAGCCACGACGATGAAATACACATCTACTCAGCCATGTCATTAAGATAGAGAGAGACTGTGCAAACACAGCTCAGTGTAGACTGAGACAATCCAGGCGTGTTTCCTTCAATATTCTAGCCTGACTGTGTCTGTCTGACTGTGTCTGTCTGACTGTGTCTGTCTGACTGTGTCTGTCTGACTGTGTCTGTCTGACTGTCTATCTGACTGTGTCTATCTGACTGTCTACCTGACTATGTCTATCTGACTGTGTCTACCTGACTGTGTCTGTCTGACTGTGTCTGACTGTGTCTACCTGACTGTGTCTGTCTGACTGTGTCTGACTGTGTCTTGTTGATTTCAGAGTAAAGGCTTTGATTGAGTGATTGACATGGTAATCTGCTACACTAATCTGGTATACCCACTTCCTCCTCTTCACAGCTCAAATGGATTCTATGAACCATTTTATTACTATTTTGTCATGTCAAATGGCACAATATTCTCTTTTAAAGTGCACTGCTTTTGACCAGGGCCCATAGAGCTCTGGTGAAAAGAAATGCATGCTATATAAGGAAGAGGATGGCATTTGGGAAGCACACAGGCACTCTTTTTTCCTCCCCTCTGCTAATACTTTTAACCTGTTGTTAACGAAACATTCTCAGAACCTGTTGTTAACGAAACATTCTCAGAACCTGATTTTAAAGAAACATTCTCATAACCTGATTTTAAAGAAACATTCTCATAACCTGATTTTAAAGAAACATTCTTATAACCTGTTATTAAAGAAACATTCTTATAACCTGTTATTAACGAAACATTCTCAGAACCTGTTGTTAACGAAACATTCTCATAACCTGTTGTTAACGAAACATTCTCATAACCTGTTATTAAAGAAACATTCTCATAACCTGTTATTAAAGAAACATTCTCAGAACCTTTTGTTAAAGAAACATTCTCAGAACCTGTTTTTAAAGAAACATTCTCAGAACCTGTTTTTAAAGAAACATTCTCAGAATCTGTTAAAGAAACATTCTCAGAACCTGTTTTTAAAGAAACATTCTCAGAACCTGTTTTTAAAGAAACATTCTCAGAACCTGTTTTTAAAGAAACATTCTCAGAACCTGTTTTTAAAGAAACATTCTCAGAACCTGTTTTTAAAGAAACATTCTCAGAACCTGTTTTTAAAGAAACATTCTCAGAACCTGTTTTTAAAGAAACATTCTCAGAACCTGTTTAAAGAAACATTCTCAGAACCTGTTAAAGAAACATTCTCAGAACCTGCTCCACATCCCCAAAGGTGCAGTGGGGAGTTAAGGATACCGTTGTTATGATTAACAATTAGTCACCAAGGTTAATTAAAACATGAGCAATTACTGATAAGAGCTGGAAATAAATGGGATGCATGGCTGCGAGAAAACTATTTTAATTTGATAGGATGATATTTCTGCTTAACCTGATTGCCTAAATATTTAGGCTGACTTGGTCATGGTTTTCTTGTGTGAGTGTGTGTGAGTGTGTGTGAGTGTGTCCATGTGTTTGTTTTAGGATAAAAAGAAAGGTAGTAGAGGAACAGGCAAAACGTGGTTCAGTCTGCTTTCCACCAGACACTGGGAGACAAATTCACCTTTCAGAAGGACAATAACCTAAAACACAAAACCAAATCTACGCTGGAGTTGCTTACCAAGACAACTTTGCATGATTCTGCGTAGCCTAGTTACAGTCCTGACTTAAATTAGTGTCACGATCGTGTGGAGGATTGACGGACCAAAACGCAGCATTTGGAAAATACGCCATCTCTTTTATTGATGACGAAGGCAAAACGAAACAAAAACACTTACACACTAAACAAAACAATAAACGATCGTGAAGCTAATCAAACGTAGTGCACACACAGGCTACAAACGTATAACATAGACAATTACCCACATCAAACGAAAGCCCATGGCTACCCTAAATATGTCTCCCAATCAGAGACAACAGAAATCAGCTGTCTCTAATTGGGAACCCATTCAGGTAACCATAGACTCTCCTAGACAACTACACCAACATAGACATAGCTAGACACATGCACTCAACACAAACCCATACACTACACCCAACACCCCCTTTACCATATAACCACCCAAAACCTATAAAACACAAACATTCCCCATGTCACACCCTGACCTAACTAAAATAATAAAGAAAACAAATAATACTAAGGCCAGGGCGTGACATAACCCCCCCCTTAAGGTGCGAACTCCGAGCGCACCAGCACACAGTCTAGGGGAGGGTCTGGGTGGGCTTCCTTCCACGGTGGCGGCTCCGGCACTGGTCGTGGTCCCCAACCCACCACAGTCACTAACCGCCTCCGTAGCTTCCTCCCAATGACCCCCCTCCACATTAACCCCACTGAATTAAGGGGCAGTTCCGGACTAAGGGGCAGCTCCGGACTAAGGGGCAGCTCCGGACTAAGGGGCAGCTCCGGACTAAGGGGCAGCTCCGGACTACGGGGCAGCTCCGGACTACGGGGCAGCTCTGGACTAAGGGACAGTACCACGATAAGGGGCAGCACCAGGATAAGGGGCAGCACCAGGATAAGGGGCAGCTCCGGACTGAGGGACTGCAGCTCCGGACTGAGGGACTGCAGCTCCGGACTGAGGGACTGCAGCTCCGGACTGAGGGACTGCAGCTCCGGACTGAGGGACGGCAGCTCCGGACTGAGGAACGGCCCATGGCTGGCTGACGGATCTGGCTGCTCATAGCTGGCTGACGGATCTGGCTGCTCATGGCTGGCTGACGGATCTGGCTGCTCATGGCTGGCTGACGGATTTGGCTGCTCATGGCTGGCTGACGGATCTGGCTGCTCATGGCTGGCTGACGGATCTGGCTGCTCATGGCTGGTTGACGGATCTGGCTGCTCATGGCTGGCTGACGGATCTGGCAGCTCATGGCTGGCTGACGGATCTGGCTGCTCATGGCTGGCTGACGGATCTGGCTGCTCATGGCTGGCTGACGGATCTGGCTGCTCATGGCTGGCTGACGGATCTGGCTGCTCATGGCTGGCTGACGGATCTGGCTGCTCATGGCAGGCTGACGGATCTGGCTGCTCATGGCTGGCTGACGGATCTGGCTGCTCATGGCTGGCTGACGGATCTGGCTGCTCATGGCTGGCTGACGGATCTGGCTGCTCATGGCTGGCTGACGGATCTGGCTGCTCATGGCTGGCTAACGGATCTGGCTGCTCATGGCTGGCTGGCGGCTCTGGCTGCTCCTGTCTGGTTGGCGGCTCTGGCTGCTCCTGTCTGGTTGGCGGCTCTGGCTGCTCCTGTCTGGTTGGCGGCTCTGGCAGATCCTGTCTGGTTGGCGGCTCTGGCAGATCCTGTCTGGTTGGCGGCTCTGGCAGATCCTGTCTGGTTGGCGGCTCTGGCAGATCCTGTCTGGTTGGCGGCTCTGGCAGATCCTGTCTGGTTGGCGGCTCTGGCAGATCCTGTCTGGTTGGCGGCTCTGGCAGATCCTGTCTGACGAATGGCTCTAGCGGCTCCTGACTGACGAACGGCTCTGACGGCTCGGGACAGACGGGCGGCTCTGACGGCTCGGGGCAGACGGATGGCTCAGATGGCGCTGGGTAGACGGATGGCTCAGATGGCGCTGGGTAGACGGATGGCTCAGATGGCGCTGGGTAGACGGATGGCTCAGATGGCGCTGGGTAGACGGATGGCTCAGATGGCGCTGGGTAGACGGATGGCTCAGATGGCTCTGGGTAGACGGGCAGTTCAGGCATCGCTGTGCAGACGGCAGCCTCTGACCGGCTGAGGCGCACTGTAGGCCTGGTGCGTGGAGCCGGAACTGGTGGTACCGGGCTGGGGACACCCATCTCAGGGCTAGTGCGGGGAGAAGGAACAGGGCATACTGGACCCTGGGAGCGCACATTAGGCCTAGTGCGTGGTGCCGGAACTGGTGGTACCGGACTGGGGACACGCATCTCAGGGCTAGTGCGGGGATAAGGAACAAGGCATACTGGACCCTGGGAGCGCACATTAGGCCTAGTGCGTGGTGCCGGAACTGGTGGTACCGGACTGGGGACACGCATCTCAGGGCTAGTGCGGGGAGCAGCAACAGGACGCACAGGACTCTGGGGACACACAGGAGGCTTGGTGCGTGATTTAGGCACTGGTGGTAAAGGGCTGGAGACACGCACCATAGGGCTAGTGCGTGGAGGAGGCACTGGTTGTACTGGGCTGGGGACTGTCACAGGAGAGTTAGTATGTGGGGCTAATACAGGAGGTGCAGGACTAGGGAGGCGTACAGGAGGCCTGGTTCGTGGGACTGTCATTCCCAGATGGTTAGCACGCACATCAGGACGAGCATGGAGAGCTGACTCAGGTAACCTCACATCCTGCACACGCTCTGTCGGGTGGATCTTGTGCCTCACGCACCAACACAGCAGCTCCCTCATTTCACTCTCTTCCAACCTCCCCAATAAATCCTTAACAGTCTCTGTATCATTCCCATTGCTCACCTCCAATATCAGCCCGACTGGCTCAGGTTCCCTCTTAGAGTCCTCACGGGTAGCACGGGAAGTTGACGCAGATCTCCCATCTGGACTCGCCACACTCCCCATGAGCCCCTCCCCAAGAAATTTTTGGGTATTACTCACAGGTCTCCAGCCTTGCTTCCGTGCTGCCTCCTCATATCGCCTCCTCTCGGCTTTCGCTGCCTCCAGCTCTTCACGAGGGAGGCGATATTCTCCCGGTTGTGTCCACGGCCCCTTACCATCCAGTATCTCCTCCCATGTCCAAGAATCCTGTGTAGGTGGGTCCTGTTGCCGCTTTACATGCCGCTTGATCCGATGTTGGTGGGTAATTCTGTCACGATCGTGTGGAGGATTGACGGACCAAAACGCAGCATTTGGAAAATACGCCATCTCTTTTATTGATGACGAAGGCGAAACAAAAACACTTACACACTAAACAAAACAATAAACGATCGTGAAGCTAATCAAACGTAGTGCACACACATGCTACAAACGTATAACATAGACAATTACCCACATCAAACGAAAGCCCATGGCTACCCTAAATATGGCTCCCAATCAGAGACAACAGAAATCAGCTGTCTCTAATTGGGAACCCATTCAGGTAACCATAGACTCTCCTAGACAACTACACCAACATAGACACAGCTAGACACATGCACTCAACACAAACCCATACACTACACCCAACACCCCCTTTACCATATAACCACCCAAAACCTATAAAACACAAACATTCCCCATGTCACACCCTGACCTAACTAAAATAATAAAGAAAACAAATAATACTAAGGCCAGGGCGTGACAATTAGCTTGAAAATCTGTGGCAAGAATTGAAAATGTTTGAGTAGCAATGATCAACAACCAACTTGACAGAGCTTGAAGAATTAAAAAAATAATAATATGAAAATACTGGATAATCCAGGTGTGCAAAGCTCTTAGAGACGTACTCAGAAAGACTCAAAGCTCTTAGAGACGTACTCAGAAAGACTCAAAGCTCTTAGAGACGTACTCAGAAAGACTCAAAGCTCTTAGAGACGTACTCAGAAAGACTCACAGCAGTAATCACAGCCAACAACAGTGATTCTAACATGTATCACTTATGTAAATTATATATTTCTTCATTTCATTTTCAATGTAATTTCTTTTAGAAAAACATGTTTTCACTTTTTCATGACGGGGTATTGTGTGTGTAGGTGTCTTTTTGTATTCAGCAAGGCAATTGTCCCTTCTGTTAGATGCAGACCATCGTCCCTTCTGTTAGATGCAGGCCATCGTTCCTTCTGCTAGATGCAGGTCATCGTTCCTTCTGTTAGATGCAGGCCATCGTTCCTTCTGTTAGATGCAGGCCATCGTTCCTTCTGTTAGATGCAGGCCATCGTTCCTTCTGTTCGATGCAGGCCATCGTTCCTTCTGTTAGATGCAGGCCATCGTTCCTTCTGTTAAATGCAGACCATCGCTCCTTCTGTTAGATGCAGACCATCGTTCCTTCTGTTAGATGCAGGCCATCGTTCCTTCTGTTAGATGCAGGCCATCGTTCCTTCTGTGAGATGCAGGCCATCGTTCCTTCTGTTAGATGCAGGCCATCGTTTCTTCTGTTAGATGCAGGCCATCGTCCCTTCTGTTAGATGCAGACCATCGTCCCTTCTGTTAGATGCAGACCATCGTTCCTTCTGTTAGATGCAGGCCATCGTTCCTTCTGTTGGATGCAGGCCATCGTTCCTTCTGTTAGATGCAGGCCATCGTTCCTTGTTAGATGCAGGCCATCGTTCCTTCTGTTAGATGCAGGCCATCGTTCCTTCTGTTGGATGCAGGCCATCGTTCCTTCTGTTAGATGCAGGCCATCGTTCCTTCTGTTAGATGCAGGCCATCGTTCCTTCTGTTAGATGCAGGCCATCGTTCCTTCTGTTAGATGCAGGCCATCGTTCCTTCTGTTGGATGCAGGCCATCGTTCCTTCTGTTAGATGCAGGCCATCGTTCCTTCTGTTAGATGCAGGCCATCGTTCCTTCTGTTAGATGCAGGGCATCGTTCCTTCTGTTAGATGCAGGCCATCGTTCCTTCTGTTAGATGCAGGCCATCGTTCCTTCTGCTAGATGCAGGTCATCGTTCCTTCTGTTAGATGCAGGCCATCGTTCCTTCTGTTAGATGCAGGCCATCGTTCCTTCTGTTAGATGCAGGCCATCGTCCCTTCTGTTAGATGCAGACCATCGTCCCTTCTGTTAGATGCAGGCCATCGTTCCTTCTGTTAGATGCAGGCCATCGTTCCTTCTGTTAGATGCAGGCCATCGTTCCTTCTGTTAGATGCAGGCCATCGTCCCTTCTGTTAGATGCAGACCATCGTCCCTTCTGTTAGATGCAGGCCATCGTTCCTTCTGTTAGATGCAGGCCATCGTTCCTTCTGTTAGATGCAGGCCATCGTTCCTTCTGTTAGATGCAGGCCATCGTTCCTTCTGTTAGATGCAGGCCATCGTTCCTTCTGTTAGATGCAGGCCATCGTTCCTTCTGTTAGATGCATACCATCATCCTTCTGTTAGATGCAGGCCACCGTTCCTTCAGTTAGATGCAGGCCATTGTTCCTTCTGTTAGATGCAGGCCATCGTCCCTTCTGTTCGATGCAGGCCATCGTTCCTTCTGTTAGATGCAGGCCATCGTTCCTTCTGTTAGATGCAGGCCATCGTTCCTTCTGTTAGATGCAGGCCATCGTTCCTTCTGTTAGATGCAGGCCATCGTTCCTTCTGTTAGATGCAGGCCATCGTTCCTTCTGTTAGATGCAGGCCATCGTCCCTTCTGTTAGATGCAGGCCATCGTTCCTTCTGTTAGATGCAGGCCATCGTTCCTTCTGTTAGATGCAGGCCATCGTCCCTTCTGTTAGATGCAGGCCATCGTTCCTTCTGTTCGATGCAGGCCATCGTTCCTGGACAAAGAGAGAGAGATAGAGAGAAAGAGAGACAGGGAGAGTGTGAGGTAGAGGGAGAGGGAGGGAAAATAGAGGGAGAAAGAGATTGGAAGGGGGAGGGAGAAAGAGGGAGAGGGAGGGAGAAGGAGAGGGAGAGAGAGGGAGAGGGAGTGAGAAAGAAAGGAGGGAGAATAAACCTGACTAACAGGTGTCTGTATATAGCCTTGCTTCTCTTTTTTCAAATGTCTTTTTACTGTTGTTTTATTTCTTTACCTACCTACACACACACACACACACCTTTTTTTCCCGCACCGTTGGTTAGAGCCTGTAAGTAAGTATTTCACTAAGTTCTACACCTGTTGTATTCGGCGCACGTGACAAATAAACTTTGAATTGATTGAAAGATGGAGGCTTTAGAGAAAGTTCATGGCGTGTCTTGCCTACTATTTATATAACATATTTTAGAACATACTGTTTAGCAGAAATGTAAGCAGCAAGCATCAAATATCAACATGCTAGGCTCACCTTTACTGCGAATGTGTCAAGTTCCTGACCTGTTTTCTGTTGTTTTGGTATGTGTTTAATTGGTCAGGGCGAGAATTTGGGTGGGTAGTCTATGTTTTCTGTTTCGATGTTGGTTTAAGGGTTGCCTGATATGGCTCTCAATTAGAGGGAGGTGTTTGGCGTTTCCTCTAATTGAGAGTCATATTAAGGTAGGTTGTTTCACAGTGTTCGTTGTGGGTGGTTGTCTTCCGTGTCTGTGTATGTTGCGCCACACGGGACTGTTTCGGTATGTTTGTTCGTTCGGTTTTTGTGTAGTCTGTTTTTTCCCTGTTCTTGCGTTCTGCGTGTTACATGTGAGTTCTTAACCTGTTGGGGATGGGGGCGCTGTTTAGACTACTTATGCTAATTTGGCTAATTTTTTAAACGGCTTCCCACAAAATCCTTGATCGTACAATATGCATATTATTATTATTATTGGATAGAAAACAGTCTATAGTTTCTATAGGAGTTGAAATTTTGTCTCTAAGTGGAACAGAGCCCATTCTACAGCAATTTCCCTGACATGGAGTCAGATTTGAGAAATGTTGGCCACTCTTCTGAAGTCATTTAAAAGGGCACTGTCGTTGCTATGACTATACGGACACTTCTTACGTCTTCCCCTGGATGCCTTTACGTGATGACGATTCCAACGGGGTCGATTGCGCGTTCACAGGCCCTACAAATGAAAAAAACCTTTAGCTAGCAAGTCTTTTCTTGCTGCGTAACGCGCGTGGAAGACACCGACCCTCTCCTGTTCCAAGCGTTAGTTTAGCCTGTTATATTTCTCCGGTCATCTTTTCACTCGTTATAGGAGTTACAAACATCATAAAGTAGTTAATTTAAAGCGTTTTATAGCAATTTATATCCGTTTAGTGCGATTTTGGGACATTTATTTTTGCAACGATGTGAAAAGTTGGGCACGCTTTTCAGTTCATCCCGAACGCAGTTGACATTTCCACATGGCAAGAGGACAGCTTTCCACCAAAAGACGATTTCTCCCAAGAAAGGATCCTTTGCCCAAGATACTGATGGAAGAACAGCTCAAGGTAGGACATTTTTATTATGATAAATCGTGTTTCTGTCGAAACATTTTAGTGGCTTAGGACGCCATGTTTTTTGACGTAGCTTCGCTTGGCGCAAATTGTATTGAAAAGTAAGGATAAATAAAAAAATGTAATAACGCAATTGTATTAAGAATTAAATTGTCTATCAATCCCTGTCCACCCTATATTTTTTAGTCACGTTTATGAGTATTTATGTATAAGAGTAGATCACTGTCTAAGTGGCGCAAGGACATTTTCTGACCAGCTGAGCTACATTTCACATTGTCTAACCATGATTTTGGTGGCTAAATATAAACATTTTCGATAAAACTGTATATGCATGTTGTAATGTGATGTTACAGGAGTGTCATCGGAAGAATTCTGAGAAGGTTAGTGAAAAAATTAATATCTTTTGGCGATGTTGACTTTTATCGCTCACTTTGGCTAGAATCAATGCTGGGCTGCTAATTGCTATGTGCTAAGCTAATATAACGATTTATTGTGTTTTCGCTGTAAGACACTTAGAAAATCTGAAATATTGTCTGTATTCACAGGATCTGTGTCTTTCGATTCGTGTATGCTGTGTATTTTTACGAAATGTTTGATGATTAGTAGTTAGGTAAACACGTTGCTCATTGTAATTATTCTAGTCCATTTGTGATGGTGGGTGCAATTGTAAACTATGCCATCTACCTGAAATATGCACTTTTTTCTAACAAAACCTATCCCATACCATAAATATGTTATCAGACTGTCATCTAATGAGTTTTTTTGTTGGTTAGGGGCTATAAATATCTTAGTTTAGCCGAATTGGTGATGGCTACTGGTGTTGGTGGACAAATAAAAGATGGTGGATTATGCTAATGTGTTTTTAGGTAATAGATGTACATCTTTACATATTGTGTCTTCCCTGTAAAACATTTTAAAAATCGGAAATGTTGACTGGATTCACAAGATCTGTGTCTTTCATTAGCTGTATTGGACTTTAATGTGTGAAAGTTAAATATTTTAAAAAAATATTTTTTTTGAATTTCGCGGCACTGGTTTTTCAGTGGGGGGGGGGGGGGTGTGCCGCTAGCGCCACGCTGATCCTAGACAGGTTAAGTTCAGGTCAGTCTTCGTTGTTTTGTTATTTTGTAAATCATTCCAAGTGTTTGTTTTCGTGTTTTCGTCGTCTGTCTAATAAATCATTATGTATTCACAACCCGCTGCACGTTGGTCGAATCACTACTCCTCCTCTTCGTATGAAGAGGAGGAACGCCGTAACAGAACCACCCACCAAACCCAGATCAAGCAGCGGGTTAACGGACAGCAACGACAGCGCAAGAAGGAGGAATGGACATGGGAGGATGTTTTGGACGGTAAGGGTTGCTACACATGGGATGAGATCCTGGCTGGAAAGGATCACCTCCCATGGGAACAGCTGGATGCAGCTCGGAGAGCGGAGGAAACCGGAGAGAGGAACCGGCGTTATGAGGGGACACGTCTAGCACGGAAGCCCGAAAAGCCCGTGAGTACTACCCAAAAATTTCTTGGTGGAGGGGGGCTAAGAGGTAGTGGGCCGAGGGCAGGTAGGAGACTTGCCCACTTCCCAGGCTAACCGTGGAGAGCGGGAGTACGGGCAGACACCGTGTTACGCAGTAGAGCGCACGGTGTCTCCTGTACGTGTTCATAGCCCGGTGAGGGTTATTCCACCTCCCCGCACTGGTCGGGCGACGGGGAGCATTCAACCAGGTAAGGCTGGGCAGGCTCAGTGCTCAAGGGAGCCATTACACCTACACGGTCCGGTATATCCGGCGCCACCTTCCCGCCCCAGCCCAGTACCACTAGTGCCTACACCACGCACCAGGCTTCCAGTGCGTTTTAAGAGCCCTGTTCCTCCTCCACTCACTCTTCCTATGGTGCGTGTCTCCAGCCCAGTGCCTCCAGTTCCGGCACCACGCACTAAGCCACCTGTGTGTCTCCAGAGCCCTGTACGCACTGTTCCTTCTCCCCGCACTCGCCCTGACGTGCGTGCCCTCAGCCCGTTACCTCCAGTTCCGGTACCACGCACCAGGCCTATAGTGCGCATTGAGAGTCCAGTGTGCCCTGTTGTTCTCTGTACTAGCCTTGAGGTGCGTGTCTCCAGTCCGGTACCACCAGTTCCGGCACCGCGCACCAGGCCTGCTGTGAGCCTCAGCAGGTCAGAGTCGGCTGTCTGCCCAACGCCGCCTGCACTGCTCGTCTGCCCAGCGCCGTCTGAGCCATCCGTCTGCCCAGTGCCGTCTGAGCCATCCGTCTGTCCAGCGCCGTCTGAGCCATCCGTCTGTCCAGCACCGTCTGAGCCATCCGTCTGCCCAGCGCCTTCTGAGCCATCCATCTGCCCATCGCCTTCTGAGCCATCCGTCTGCCCAGCGCCTTCTGAGCCATCCGTCTGCCCAGCGCCTTCTGAGCCATCCGTCTGCCCAGCGCCTTCTGAGCCATCCGTCTGCCCAGCGCCTTCTGAGCCATCCGTCTGCCCAGCGCCTTCTGAGCCATCCGTCTGCCCAGCGCTTTCTGAGCCATCCGTCTGCCCAGCGCCTTCTGAGCCATCCGTCTGCCCAGCGCCTTCTGAGCCATCCGTCTGCCCAGCGCCTTCTGAGCCATCCGTCTGCCCAGTGCCGTCTGAGCCATCCGTCTGTCCAGCGCCGTCTGAGCCATCCGTCTGTCCAGCACCGTCTGAGCCATCCGTCTGCCCAGCGCCTTCTGAGCCATCCATCTGCCCATCGCCTTCTGAGCCATCCGTCTGCCCAGCGCCTTCTGAGCCATCCGTCTGCCCAGCGCCTTCTGAGCCATCCGTCTGCCCAGCGCCTTCTGAGCCATCCGTCTGCCCAGCGCCTTCTGAGCCATCCGTCTGCCCAGCGCCTTCTGAGCCATCCGTCTGCCCAGCGCTTTCTGAGCCATCCGTCTGCCCAGCGCCTTCTGAGCCATCCGTCTGCCCAGCGCCTTCTGAGCCATCCGTCTGCCCAGCGCCTTCTGAGCCATCCGTCTGCCCAGCGCCTTCTGAGCCATCCGTCTGCCACGAGCCATTAGAACCGCCCGTCTGTCCACGAGCCATTAGAGCCGTCCGTCAGTCAGGAGCTGCCAGAGCCGTCAGCCAGTCAGGAGCTGCCAGAGCCGCCAGCCAGTCAGGAGCCGCCAGAGCCGCCAGCCAGTCAGGAGCTGCCAGAGCCGCCAGCCAGTCAGGAGCTGCCAGAGCCGCCAGCCAGTCAGGAGTTGCCAGAGCCGCCAGCCAGTCAGGAGCTGCCAGAGCCGCCAGCCATTCAGGAGCTGCCAACGCCACCAGCCAGTCAGGAGCTGCCAGAGCCGCCAGCCAGTCAGGAGCTGCCAGAGCCGCCAGCCAGTCAGGAGCTGCCAGAGCCGCCAGCCAGTCAGGAGCTGCGAGAGCCGCCAGCCAGTCAGGAGCTGCCAGAGCCGCCAGCCAGTCATGAGCTGCCAGAGCCGCCAGCCAGTCATGAGCTGCCAGAGCCGCCAGCCAGTCATGAGCTGCCAGAGCCGCCAGCCAGTCATGAGCTGCCAGAGCCGCCAGCCAGTCATGAGCTGCCAGAGCCGCCAGCCAGTCATGAGCTGCCCTCCAGTCATGAGCTGCCCTCCAGTCATGAGCTGCCCTACAGTCATGAGCTGCCCTACAGTCATGAGCTGCTCTACAGTCATGAGCTGCCCTACAGTCATGAGCTGCCCTACAGTCCGGAGCTGCCCCACAGTCCGGAGCTGCCCCACAGTCCGGAGCTGCCCCACAGTCCGGAGCTGCCCCACAGTCCGGAGCTGCCCCACAGTCCGGAGCTGCCCCACAGTCCGGAGCTGCCACTCAGTCCGGAGCTGCCACTCAGTCCGGAGCTGCCACTCAGTCCGGAGCTGCCACTCAGTCCGGAGCTGCCACTAGTCCGGAGTTGTCCCTCTGTCCTGAGCTACCTCTTTGTCCTTAGCTACCTCTTTGTCCTTAGCTACCTCTTTGTCCTTAGCTACCTCTTTGTCCTTAGCTACCTCTTTGTCCTTAGCTACCTCTTTGTCCTTAAATACCTCTCTGTCCGGAGTTGTCTCCTCTATTGTGAAGGGGCCTTAGTGAGGAATCCTGGACCATGGTCGGGGGCGAGGGTCGCCACTCAAAGGACGCTAAGGAGGGGGACAAAGACAGTGGTGGAGTGGTGTCCTCGCCCACCGCCGGAGCCGCCACCGCGGACAGATGCCCACCCAGACCCTCCCCTTGAGTTTTAGGGGTGCGCCCGGAGTTCGCACCTTGAGGGGGGGGTTCTGTCACGTTCCTGACCTGTTTTCTGTTGTTTTGGTATGTGTTTAATTAGTCAGGGCGTGAATTTGGGTGGGTAGTCTATGTTTTCTGTTTCTATGTTGGTTTAAGGGTTGCCTGGTATGGCTCTCAATTAGAGGCAGGTGTTTGGCGTTTCCTCTAATTGAGAGTCATATTAAGGTAGGTTGTTTCACAGTGTTCGTTGTGGGTGGTTGTCTTCCGTGTCTGTGTATGTTGCGCCACACGGGACTGTTTTGGTATGTTTTTTCGTTCGGTTTTTGTGTAGTCTGTTTTTTCTCTGTTCTTGCGTTCTGCGTGTTACATGTGAGTTCTTAAATTCAGGTCAGTCTTCGTTGTTTTGTTATTTTGTAAATCATTCCAAGTGTTTGTTTTCGTCGTCTGTCTAATAAATCATTATGTATTCACAACCCGCTGCACGTTGGTCGAATCACTACTCCTCCTCTTCGTATGAAGAGGAGGATCGCCGTTACAGAATGCTTCATCTGATGTGCAATTGTATTATGCTGCACCATTCATTTATTTTGCTCCAGCGCCCTGGTCTAATTATCATCTGATTATCAGCTGTTGTCAAACACGGGTGGGTCTGGAAACACTATTCTCTTCCTCAATAGTATGCAGAAAATTCTACTAGATTAAAATCTCTTAAAGGATCTTTACAGATCAGTGTCCAAACCGTGGGACGGTTGAGCTAACGTAGGCTAATGCGATTAGCATGAGGTTGTAAATAACCAGAACATTTCCCAGGACATAGACATATCTGATATTGGCAGAAAGCTTCAATTATTGTTAATTTAATTTAGTTGTCCAATTTACAGTAGTTATTACAGTAAAATAATACCATGCTATTGTTTGAGGAGAGTGCACAGTTTTGAACATGAAAAGTTATTAATAAACAAATTAGGCACATTTGTGCAGTCTTGATACAACATTTTGAACAGAAACACAATGGTTCATTGGATCAGTCTAAACGTTGCACATGCACTGCTTCCATCTAGTGGCCAAAATTGAAATTGCACCTGGGCTGGAATTATACATAAAGACCTGTCTCTTGCATTTCAAAGATGATGTTACCAAAAAAAAAAATAACAGTTGTTTTTTTTCTTTGTATTATCTTCTACCAGATCTATTGTGTTATATTCTCCTACATTCCTTTCACATTTCCACAAACTCCAAAGTGTTTCCTTTCAAATGGTGTCAAGAATATGCATATCTTTGTTTCAGGGACTGAGGCAGTTAGATTTGGGTATGTCATTTTAGGCGAAAATTGAAAAAAAGGGGAGGACATGTGACATCCTGGCATTTAAAGTTACTAAATTTGAGATGCTCCGCATACTATGAAACTTTCATTTTTCACACAAAAAGCCAACTATTTAGAACACAGGTATTGGTATTCGGAGATGGCCAATATTTCATTGAAAATCAACAATACCCTCCGATTTTGAGAGAGACTATACACATTTACACAGTATCACTATTGATCTTGCTTAGACGTTCTTTTGTTTCTTTTTCCAATTAAACAGCATCGCTGCAATGTAGATTCACGACTGAACCAAGACAATTACACGACTTCTCAATTAGCAGAATGTCAATATCTCCATTCATTATTAAGTATTGAAGTAGTCGAATACAATATGAGTTATTTCCTGTGTGTTGGAAAAGGAAGTGGAAAGGAAAGGAAGCCAAAAACGATACATCATTATCATGACCTGTTCACTTAGCGCTAACACTCAGGATGTATAATCTACTGTAGCGCACAAAGCACTTACTGTGGTAAACTCCGTGTGAATTGACTCAAAGTGCACTACGCCTGTAATAAGGCTTTACTGCTCCCTCGTGTAATAACAGAGACAGCGGTCGACTCCCAGTCTCCCATCCTTCCAGCCTATCGGTTAAGAGTTTTGGGCCAGTAATTGAAAGGTCAGGAATTCTAGAATCCTCCAACCAGGATTTCAGGAAACCCTGGGAATTTTGGGAAATGTTCTGTCCTTCCTGTGGTTATCTCCCAGTACTGTCTGTAACCGTATGTTCTGTCCTTCCTGTGGTTATCTCCCAGTACTGTCTGTAACCGTATGTTCTGTCCTTCCTGTGGTTATCTCCCAGTACTGTCTGTAACCGTATGTTCTGTCCTTCTTGTGGTTATCTCCCAGTACTGTCTGTAACCGTATGGTCTGTCTTTCCTGTGGTTATCTCCCAGTATGGTCTGTCCTGTCTGTAACTTGGTGGTTCGAGCCCTGAATGCTGATCAGCTGACAACCATGGTATATCAGACCATATACCAAGAGTATAACAAAATAATTACATTTACATCGGTAAACAGTTTATAATAGCATTAAGGCACTTCGAGGCATTGTGAAATAGGTCAATAAACAACGGCTAAAAGCTGTATCCAGGCACTCCGTATTGTGGCGAGCGTAAGAACTGACCTTACCGTGGCATATTAACCATATACAGTGCATTCGGAAATTGTTCAGACCCCTTGACTTTTTCCACATTTTGTTATATTACAGCCTCACTCAGTCCCTTTACTCAGCATTTTGTTGAAACACCTTTTGGCAGTGATTACAGCCTAGAGTCTTCTTGGTTAGGACGCTACAAGCTTGGCACACCTGTATTTGGAGAGTTTCTTCCATTCTTCTCTGCAGATCATCTCAAGCTCTGTCAGGTTGGATGGTGAGCATCGCTGCACAGCTATTTTCAGGTCTCTCCAGAGATGTTCGATCGGGTTCAAGTCCGGCTGGGCCACTGAAGGATAATCAGAGACTCGTCCCGAAGCCACTCCTGTGTTGTCTTGGCTGTGGTCTTAGGGCTGTTGACCTGTTGAAAGGTGAACTTTCGCCCAGTCTGTGGTCCTGTGCACTCTGGAGAAGGTTTTCATCAAAGATCTCTCCATTCAGCTTTCCCTCGATCCTGACTAGTCTCCCAGTCCCTGCCGCTGAAAAACATCCCCGCAGCATGACCCTGCCACCACCATACTTCACAATAGGGATGGTGCTAGGTTTGCTCCAGACGTCACTCTTGGCATTCAAGCCAAAAAGTTCAATATTGGTTTCATCAGACCAGAGAATCTTGATTCTCCATGGTCTGAGAGTCCTTTAGGTACCTTCTGTGCCCTTTACTGAGGAGTGGCTTCCATCTTGCCACTCTACCATAAAGGCCTGATTGGTGGAGTGCTACAGAGATGGTTGTACTTCTCGAACGTTCTCCCATCTCCACAGAGGAACTTTGGAGCTCTGTCAAATCGACCATCATGTTCTTGGTCACCTCCCTGACCAAGGCCCTTCTCACCCGATTGCTCAGTTGACGGAGGCCACTGTGTTCTTGGAGACCTTCAGTGCTGCAGAAATGTTTTGGTACCCTTCCCCAGATCTGTGCCTCGACATAATCCTGTCTCGGAGCTCTATGGACAATTCCTTTGACTTCATGGCTTGTCTTTTGCTCTGACATGCACTGTCAACTTTTGGACCTCATATGCAATCAATTGAATTTACCACAGGTGGACTCCAATCAAGTTGTAGAAACATCTCAAGGATGATCAATGGAAACAGGATGCACTTGAGCTCAATTTCGCATCTCATAGCAAAGGGTCTGAAGATTTATTTAAATAAGGTATTTATTTTTATTTGTTTTATATTTAGAATGACAAAAAACCTGTTTTCACTTCGTCATTATGGGCTATTGTGTGTAGATTGATGAGGATTTTTATTTATTTAATCCAGTTTAGTATACGGCTGTAACGTAACAACATGTGGAAATGGAGAAGGTGTCTGAAGGCTTTCCGAGAGAGAGAGAGACGCACTGAAGAGATGGGTATGCTACCGTTTTGTGATAAACTGCAATTTCATCGCTGCTTGCTTTTGAATAAACATAATGTACCATTCCTGGACTTACCAAGGGAGTTGGAAGAGAAACCACGGTTAACCTGGGTAAATGCTTCCTGTATTATCATGTATCCCTAGGAACAGTCTCAGAAAATGTTTATGTAAACTCTGTTTGTCTTTTGAGGAATTTTAGCAACATCTCTCCTCCCCTTTCACCACTTCCCTCGTTCCCTTTTCTCTTGACGTTTGTACAGAATGGGGTCTAATATAACGATGCAGCTATTGGCTGTAGCACTGCTATGATCTTAAACATCAATCATATTTTTTTTTGTATTATTGCTAGTAGACTGTTCAGGGTTATTTCTTTATGGAGAGAGACAAATAAGTTCTCAATGTCAACATGAACGAAACAAGTGGCTCTCCGTTTGTTTCTGCTAATTAGAGTTCCGTGGGGGCGCGGACATCGATTCTAGGGGGGTTAACGTCCTGCATTCACTAGTGCTGTTCGCTGCGGGCTGTTCCTATCATGATATTACCATGCGTTGCCATTGACAGCGCTCTGCGATGCACAGTGGATCGCTGGGTGGATACGAGCATCTTCATCCTGGCTGTTTCCAGGGCCTTGTGTAAAATGGAAAAGAATGTGATGTGAATGTTTAATTAGTTTTCGTAAGGCCCGTCATAAAGGAAAAGAAGGGAATATAACAACGCTGGAGGTGCTAGCCAGGCTCTACCGTTGAATAGAATGAATCAACTGTGTCACAATATGAAAAACATGCTACGAGGCCAGTGTCTTCCTCTCTGTAAAATGTGAGAGCCCTGTCTGAAACAAGGAGGAGCACGGGGACCCAGCGGGCCCCTGCCACTGTCTCAAGTCCCTGATCGATAGCTCCGTTTGTCTCCTCAGGAGTGACGAGCACATGTTGTACCGATTACCCAGCTGTGAGACCCATGTGGCCGATAACATGGTGCTATGTTTCAGAGGCTAATTAGCACATCTCTAGACGGAGGTCAGTAATATGACACACACACACACACACACATACACACACACACACACACATACACACACACACACACACACACACACACACACACACACACACACACACACACACACACACACACACACACACACACACACACACACACACACACACACACACACACACACACACACACACATAGACACACAGGCAAAAACACATAGAAATACACACATGAGATGGTCACAGCAGGAAGGTTTACCTTTCACAGATTCAGACCATAAGTTAACCCTGACTGGTACAGGAACTGCCTGGTCCTAAAAATGTCCTATCTTCAGGTTGAACCGTTGTACTAAGGTACATCAACGCTAACAGGATGTACAGGCAACATGTCACATCCTGTCTTCAGGTTGAACCGTTGTACTAAGGTACATCAACGCTAACAGGATGTACAGGCAACATGTCACATCCTGTCTTCAGGTTGAACCGTTGTACCAAGGTACATCAACGCTAACAGGATGTACAGGCAACATGTCACATCCTGTCTTCAGGTTGAACCGTTGTACCAAGGTACATCAACGCTAACAGGATGTACAGGCAACACATCACATCCTGTCTTCAGGTTGAACCGTTGTACTAAGGTACATCAACGCTAACAGGATGTACAGGCAACACATCACATCCTGTCTTCAGGTTGAACCGTCACCTCTGTCCAGACCCACCACAACAGTAGCCCTGTCTAGTCCCACCACAACATCACCCCTGTCCAGACCCACCACAACATCACCCTGTCCAGACCCACCACAACATCACCCCTGTCCAAACCCACCACAACAGTAGCCCTGTCTAGTCCCACCACAACAGTAGCCCTGTCTAGTCCCACCACAACATCACCCTGTCCAGACCCACCACAACATCACCCCCGTCTAGTCCCACCACAACAGTAGCCCTGTCTAGTCCCACCACAACATCACCCCTGTCTAGTCCCACCACAACAGTAGCCCTGTCTAGTCCCACCACAACATCACCCCTGTCCAGACCCACCACAACATCACCCTGTCCAGACCCACCACAACATCACCTCTGTCTAGTCCCACCACAACATCACCCCTGTCCAGACCCACCACAACATCACCCCTGTCCAGACCACCACAACATCACCCCTGTCCAGACCCACCACAACAGTAGCCCTGTCTAGTCCCACCACAACAGTAGCCCTGTCTAGTCCCACCACAACATCACCCCTGTCCAGACCCACCACAACATCACCCCCGTCCAGACCCACCACAACAGTCGCCCTGTCTAGTCCCACCACAACAGTAGCCCTGTCTAGTCCCACCACAACATCACCCCTGTCCAGACCCACCACAACAGTAGCCCTGTCTAGTCCCACCACAACAGTAGCCCTGTCTAGTCCCACCACAACATCACCCCTGTCCAGACCCACCACAACATCACCCCCGTCCAGACCCACCACAACATCACCCCTGTCTAGTCCCACCACAACATCACCCCTGTCCAGACCCACCACAACATCACCCCTGTCTAGTCCCACCACAACATCACCCTGTCCAGACCCACCACAACATCACCCCTGTCTAGTCCCACCACAACATCACCCCTGTCCAGACCCACCACAACATCACCCCTGTCTAGTCCCACCACAACATCACCCTGTCCAGACCCACCACAACATCACCCTGTCCAGACCCACCACAACATCACCCCTGTCTAGTCCCACCACAACAGTAGCCCTGTCTAGTCCCACCACAACATCACCCTGTCCAGACCCACCACAACATCACCCCTGTCCAGACCACCACAACATCACCCCTGTCCAAACCCACCACAACATCACCCCTGTCCAGACCCACCACAACATCACCCTGTCCAGACCCACCACAACATCACCCCTGTTCAGACCCACCACAACATCACCCCTGTCCAGACCCACCACAACATCACCCTTGTCCAGACCACCACAACATCACCCCTGTCCAGACCACCACAACATCACCCCTGTCCAGACCACCACAACATCACCCCTGTCCAGACCACCACAACATCACCCCTGTCCAGACCCACCACAACATCACCCCTGTCCAGACCCACCACAACATCACCCCTGTCCAGTCCCACCACAACATCACCCCTGTCCAGACCACCACAACATCACCCCTGTCCAGACCACCACAACATCACCCCTGTCCAGACCCACCACAACACCCCTGTCCAGACCACCACAACATCACCCCTGTCCAGACCACCACAACATCACCCCTGTCCAGACCCACCAGTTGAAATGTTTTCCATTTAGAGTTTACATTCCAGTATTACTCTTTATATACATGACAGAAGACTGAAATATAACACAACCGTTTGGCGTAGAAATAAGCAGTTAAAAAAAAAATATATGTTTATATCCATGGTAACATTAACACTGTTAACATACATTCCTATGCCCTGACTTTGACACACACACACACACACACACACACACACACACACACACACACACACACACACACACACACACACACACACACACACACACACACACACACACACACACACACACACACACACACACACACACACACACACACACACACAGTTCCACAGGCCTCTGCTTCATGCGCTCGACTCGAATCGAAGGAGAAGCACGTGAAGTCTTTTTGAAGGCCAATTATACTGTAATAATTGGTGGGTGTTTTCTTGTAATTTACTGTATATCAGGACGACACTGACGACTAAGAAGTGAAGGAACAAGTAAACGCTGAGTAAATACATTTCCCCAGGTTTTCCCCCAAAAAAAACAAGCAAAAAAAAGATGCCAAAGATATGTACTGATGCGTGGTATCAGGCCAAGTGACACTCAGCTGAACTGACGACTATGGAGTTGAAGGCTCTGGAAGGAAGGATGAGTTTGATCAAATTAGGAGACAACGCTGATCTCTCTGCTTCACCATAGCTTCTCTGCCCTCTCAGTCGTGCAAGAGGTAGTCATCACTCCTTTGATAGACCAATTAAATTATACATTTTAGAAAAGGGTAAACATGTAAATGCAGCTAATTAGGCTTTAGTATTTAGCTCATCTGTTTTCTCTCTCCCTCTGCTCTCATTCAGGAGGTATACAAACGCTACTTCCTGTATCATTAGCTTGTTAAATAAATACAAACTGCTGGAGTGTGACGGTACAGTGCACTGCAATGCCAGATCCGTTGTACTGTTTTGCTATTTTCTATTCCACATCATAGATTTTCAGATGGGTAATAAAATAAACAGATCCTAAGGCAAACAAAGGATGATGGCGCTCCGTTACAGGGAGGGGGTGAGGGATGGAGGGAGGGAGGGAGGGAGGGAGGGAGGGAGGGAGGGAGGGAGGGAATGTCTCCAGCTCTACTCATTATTATTCACATCGAAGTTTCAGAAGAGTTTCAGCTGCAAGATGTTGACTACTGACTAGAGGCTGAATGAACGTAGACCTCAGTCTCTCTCTCACTCTCACACTGTATCTGTCAGTCTCTCTCTCTCTCTGTCAGTGTCTCTGTGTGTCTCTCTCTCTCTCCTGCAGTTTTAGGATTTGGACATTTAGTCCGTTCACGTACCGTTCACACACCGTTCACCCACCGTTCACCCACCGTTCACACACCGTTCACACACCGTTCACACACCGTTCACCCACCGTTCACACACCGTTCACGTACCGTTCACCCACCGTTCACCCACCGTTCACCCACCGTTCACCCACCGTTCACACACCGTTCACGTACCGTTCACCCACCGTTCACCCACCGTTCACACACCGTTCACACACCGTTCACACACCGTTCACCCACCGTTCACGTACCGTTCACCCACCGTTCACACACCGTTCACGCACCGTTCACGTACCGTTCACCCACCGTTCACCCACCGTTCACACACCGTTCACGTACCGTTCACACACCGTTCACGCACCGTTCACACACCGTTCACGTACCGTTCACCCACCGTTCACGCACCGTTCACACACCGTTCACGCACCGTTCACACACTGTTCACGCACCGTTCACGTACCGTTCACCCACCGTTCACGCACCGTTCACACACCGTTCACGCACCGTTCACACACCGTTCACACACCGTTCACACACCGTTCACGTACCGTTCACCCACCGTTCACGCACCGTTCACACACCGTTCACGCACCGTTCACACACCGTTCACCCACCGTTCATGTACCGTTCACGCACCGTTCACGCACCGTTCACACACCGTTCACACACCGTTCACGCACCGTTCACACACCGTTCACACACCGTTCACCCAATTTTCACAAACTGTTCACCCACCGCCGATGTAATGTTTGTAGATTGGTGGTTTTACATTTGACTCATTCAGCAGAAACTCCTATCCAGAGCCTTGCTCACGGGCACATTGACAGATTTTTCACATTGGAGATTCGGACCAGCAACCTTTCAGCCGTCCTACCTGCCGTGGCTATCCCCCTACCTGCCGTGGCTATCCTCCTACCTGCCGTGGCTATCCCCCTACCTGCCGTGGCTATCCTCCTACCTGCCGTGGCTATCCCCCTACCTGCCGTGGCTATCCCCCTACCTGCCGTGGCTATCCTCCTACCTGCCGTGGCTATCCTCCTACCTGCCGTGGCTATCATCCTACCTGCCGTGACTATCCTCCTACCTGCCGTGGCTATCCCCCTACCTGCCGTGGCTATCCCCCTACCTGCCGTGGCTATCCCCCTACCTGCCGTGGCTATCCCCCTACCTGCCGTGGCTATCCCCCTACCTGCCGTGGCTATATCCCTACCTGCCGTGGCTATCCTCCTACCTGCCGTGGCTATCCCCCTACCTGCCGTGGCTATCCTCCTACCTGCCGTGGCTATCCTCCTACCTGCCGTGGCTATCATCCTACCTGCCGTGGCTATCCTCCTACCTGCCGTATCTATCCCCCTACCTGCCGTGGCTATCCCCCTACCTGCCGTGGCTATCCCCCTACCTGCCGTGGCTATCCCCCTACCTGCCGTGGCTATTTCCCTACCTGCTGTGGCTATCCCCCTACCTGCCGTGGCTATCCGCCTACCTGCCGTGGCTATCCTCCTACCTGCCGTGGCTATCCTCCTACCTGCCGTGGCTATCCCCCTATCTGACGTGGCTATCCCCCTACCTGCCGTGGCTATCCTCCTACCTGCCGTGGCTATCCCCCTACCTGCCGTGGCTATCCTCCTACCTGCCGTGGCTATCCCCCTACCTGCCGTGGCTATCCCCCTACCTGCCGTGGCTATCCTCCTACCTGCCGTGGCTATACCCCTACCTGCCGTGGCTATCCCCCTACCTGCCGTGGCTATCCCCCTACCTGCCGTGGCTATATCCCTACCTGCCGTGGCTATCCCCCTACCTGCCGTGGCTATCCCCCTACCTGCCGTGGCTATCCCCCTACCTGCCGTGGCTATCCCCCTACCTGCCGTGGCTATCCCCCTACCTGCCGTGGCTATCCCCCTACCTGCCGTGGCTATCCTCCTACCTGCCGTGGCTATCCTCCTACCTGCCGTGGCTATCCCCCTACCTGCCGTGGCTATCCCCCTACCTGCCGTGGCTATCCTCCTACCTGCCGTGGCTATCCCCCTACCTGCCGTGGCTATCCCCCTACCTGCCGTGGCTATCCTCCTACCTGCCGTGGCTACCCCCCTACCTGCCGTGGCTATCCTCCTACCTGCCGTGGCTATCCTCTTACCTGCCGTGGCTATCCCCCTACCTGCCGTGGCTATCCTCCTACCTGCCGTGGCTATCCTCCTACCTGCCGTGGCTATCCCCCTACCTGCCGTGGCTATCCCCCTACCTGCCGTGGCTATCCCCCTACCTGCCGTGGCTATCCTCCTACCTGCCGTGGCTATCCCCCTACCTGCCGTGGCTATCCTCCTACCTGCCGTGGCTATCCCCCTACCTGCCGTGGCTATCCTCCTACCTGCCGTGGCTATCCCCCTACCTGCCGTGGCTATCCTCCTACCTGCAGCGGCTATCCCCCTACCTGACGTGGCTATCCTCCTACCTGCCGTGGCTATCCCCCTACCTGCCGTGGCTATCCCCCTACCTGCCGTGGCTATCCTCCTACCTGCCGTGGCTATCCTCCTACCTGCCGTGGCTATCCTCCTACCTGCCGTGGCTATCCCCCTACCTGACGTGGCTATCCCCCTACCTGCCGTGGCTATCCTCCTACCTGCCGTGGCTATCCCCCTACCTGCCGTGGCTATCCCCCTACCTGCCGTGGCTATTCCCCCTACCTGCCGTGGCTATCCCCCTACCTGCCGTGGCTATCCTCCTACCTGCCGTGGCTATCCTCCTACCTGACGTGGCTATCATTCTTTTTTTTTTTTACTAAACCGACATTTAACTAGGCAAGTCTGGTTTAACAGTACATAACTGTAAACATTTACATTACATTTAAGTCATTTAGCAGACGCTCTTATCCAGAGCGACTTACAAATTGGTGCATTCACCTTATGACATCCAGTGGAACACGGCAGGTAGGGGGAATAGCCACGGCAGGTAGGGGGATAGCCACGGCAGGTAGGGGGATAGCCACGGCAGGTAGGAGGATAGCCACGGCAGGTAGGGGGATAGCCAAACCCACAGCATTGTGGGTTTGGCAACTTGCAACTTTTGAAAACTATTCTGAGTGTGGATTGAGAGACATGAAGGATACAACATACATTGTTCTGAGTATTTCAATGAAATACGGTACATTTGTAAATGTGTCAACATTAAAATACTGTGAAGCATTAAACTGCAGTACAACATTATGGTGCATTATGGGAAAATCTTGTGGGCAGGGAAACAATTTCTGTATTTCAATTGGTACTCTATTGTCACCCCTCAAAGTACAGTACCTTACCATGTTTTTGGATTTCCAAAAACCTTTTGACCACTTGTGGTTGCATGGTATTGCTGTTTCTGTTTCATTTACATATTTCGAGGCGTGTCTTGTGTGAGGTTACATTTGTGCCACCTGTTCTGAGAGGTCTGTATCAATATCACTTATATCTGGTAATAGTGCCCCAACAACTAAATGTGTAGAGGAGAAAGATTGAAGTGGCACCACGTCTTAAACCTTAAATGGTTGAGTATTTGCCATGTCCTTTGGTCTGTTTTGACCTGTACAGTATGGACACTGCCAGTATGGACGCCTTTGTTTAAGGCCTCCAGAAGTACAAGTGATATAAAACTATAAACGTGTGTTATTTTATATCACTTGCACTTCTAGAGGCCTTATCAAAGCCTTCCAAACTGACATTCATTGATATGCTGTAATATGTACACACATTACCTGGCTGCCAACCTGCTTGCAGCAATCCCATGCAATTACGGTAAAATACAAACTCCATCTCAACTCAATGAAGTTAATTAATTAAATAATTTGTTACAATCACCATAAATAGATTACAGTAATCCACTGTACTGTAATTTTTACGGTAACTTACAGGCAGTCAATTGCCTATATGTTACGGTAAAAATAAAAAAAATAAAAATAGTACAGTAGCAGTATTGGATAACGTAAAATACAGTACGGTAACATACTGTACCTTTTTTTTACAATGATCTACAGGCAACTGGCTGCCTGTAAGTTACTGTGAAAACAAAACGAAAGATTTTATAGTGTAGAGTTAGAAGGGAATGGGGAGATGTTCTCCTCAAGAATGAATTTGATATGTAAGTCACTCACACATATCAATGTCTTTGGGGAAACTCAAAACTACTGTGACTCTGTTATCATAGTTAATGGTTACATAGATATGAGTTATGGTTTATATTAATGTAAGATGTGTTAGATTTGTAGCAGTAGCAGAAGCAGTCTGTGTGTATTAGCCCTTTAGTGGGACTATAGGGGACGATTGAGGGAGGGAAATAGCAGAGAACGAGTGACTGAGCGAGGGAGGGAAATAGCAGAGAAGAACTGACTGAGCGATTTAGGGAAATAGCACAGAACGAGTGACAGAGAGGGAGGGAACTAGCAGATAAGGAGTGACTGAATGAGGGAAGATAATAGCAGAGAAGGAGTGATTGAGTGAGATAGTCACTCCTTCTCTGCTATTTCCCTATCTCACTCACTCACTCCTTCTCTGCTATTTCCCTCCCTCGCTCAGTCACTCCTCTGCTATTTCCCTGAGCGAGGGAGGGAAATAGCAGAGAAGGAGTGACTGAACGAGGGAAGGTAATAGCAGAGAAGGAGTGACTAGTGAAAGATATTAATAATGACCAAACTGACAGATAATATCAGAGGGCCATCAGAGGACCATCAATCAATCCCATAGAATATATTATGGAATGACATATTATAGAATGCGTTATTATAGAATTATATGTTACAGAATGAAATGTTAAATAATTATTTGTTATAGAATGATGATTTATTGTAGAATGATTTGAAAAAGAATGATTGTTATAGAATGCTAGCTAGATGGTGCCGACAGAGAGGACTGCATCGCTTCTAGTCCTTAGGAAACTTTGCAGTATTTAGTTTTTTTATGTATTGTTTCTTACATTGTTAGCCCAGAAAATGTTAAGAGTTATTACATACATCCGGGAAGAACAGTTGGATATCAGCGCGACGTCAACTTACGACCAGGAATATGACTTTCCCGAAGCGGATCCTGTCCAAACCACCCAGGGCATCTGATTCGAGAGAATGACCCAAAACAATGCCGCCGGAGAAGAGGCAGACGAAGCGGTCTTCTGGTCAGACTTCAGAGGCGCGAACGCCACTCACCGCTTCCAAGTATATAACTCGCTAATGTCCAGTATCTAGATAACAAGGTAGACAAAATTCGGGCAAGGGTTGCTTTCCAGAGAGGCATGTTTTGTTCTGTATTTAATTTCTCTAGGATAGGGGGCTGCTTTTGGAATTTTGGATGAAAAGCGTGCCGAAATAAAACTGCCTGCTACTCATGCCCAGAAGCTAAGATATGCATAATATTAGTATATTTGGATAGAAAACACTCTCTCTGATGTTTCTAAAACAGTTTGAATCATGACTGTGACTATAACATAACTTATTTGGCAGGCAAAACCCCGAGGACAAATCATTCAGAATTGTTTTTTTTGAGGTCACTCTCTTTTCAATAGTTTTCATTGGGAATCCAGATTTCTAAGGGACCTTCTTGCAGTTCCTATCGCTTCCACTGGATGTCAATAGTCTTTAGAAATTGGTTGAGGTTTTTCCTTTGAGGAATGAAGAAGTAACACTGTTCAGAATGAGTGTAGAGGGAAGTGTGCTCTTTGTTAGAGGCGCGTGACCTGAAAGCTAGCTACACTTTGTTTTCCTCCGGTATTGAACACAGTATATCCCGTCTTCAATTTTATTGATTATTTACGTTAAGAAATACCTTAACCTGTCTAGGATGAGAGTGCCGCTAGCGGCACTCCCCCCCCACCCCCACTGAAAAACCAGTGCCGCGAAATTCAAAAAAAATATTTTTTTTAAATATTTAACTTTCACACATTAAAGTCCAATACAGCTAATGAAAGACACAGATCTTGTGAATCCAATCAACATGTCCGATTTTTAAAATGTTTTACAGGGAAGACACAATATGTAAAGATGTACATCTATTACCTAAAAACACATTAGCATAATCCACCATCTTTTATTTGTCCACCAACACCAGTAGCTATCACCAATTCGGCTAAACTAAGATATTTATAGCCCCTAACCAAGAAAAAAACTCATCAGATGACAGTCTGATAACATATTTATGGTATGGGATAGGTTTTGTTAGAAAAAAGTGCATATTTCAGGTAGATGGCATAGGTTACAATTGCACCCACCGTCACAAATGGAATAGAAAAACTACTTAGAGCAACGTGTTTACCTACTTACTAATCATCAAACATTTCGTAAAAATACACAGCATACACGAATCGAAAGACACAGATCCTGTGAATACAGACAATATTTCAGATTTTCTAAGTATCTTACAGCGAAAACACAATAAATCGTTATATTAGAATAGCACATAGCACATAGCAGCCCAGCATTGATTCTAGCCAAAGTGAGCGATAAAAGTCAACATCGCCAAAATATATTAATTTTTTCACTAACCTTCTCAGAATTCTTCAGATGACACTCCTGTAACATCATATTACACAATCCATATAGAGTTTGATCGAAAATGTTTATATTTAGCCACCAAAATCATGGTTAGACAATGTGAAATGTAGACAAGCTGGTAAAGAAAACGTCCATGCGCCACATAGACAGTGATCTACTCTTATACATAAATACTCATAAACGTGACTAAAAAATATAGGGTGGACAGGGATTGATAGACAATTTAATTCTTAATACAATCGCGGAATTACATTTTTTAAATTATCCTTACTTTTCAATACAGTTTGCGCCAAGCGAAGCTACGTCAAAAAACATGGCGTCCTAAGCCACTAACATTTTTCGACAGAAACACGATTTATCATAATAAAAATGTCCTACTTTGAGCTGTTCTTCCATCAGTATCTTGGGCAAAGGATCCTTTCTTGGGTCCAATCGTCTTTTGGTGGAAAGCTGTCCTCTTGCCATGTGGAAATGCCAACTGCGTTCGGGATGAACTGGAAGCGTGCCCAGCAATTTACAGCGTTTCAGAAATAAATGTCCCAAAATCGCACTAAACGGATATAAATTGCTATAAAACGCTTTAAATTAACTACCTTATGATGTTTTTAACTCCCATAACGAGTAGAAACATGACCAGAGTAATATTACTCCCTCCACTAATGCTTGGAACAAGTGCGGGTCGATGTCCTCCACGCGCATTACGCAGCAAGAAAAGACTTGCTAGCTACAGTTTTTTTTAATTTATAGTGCCTGTGAACGCGCAATCGACCCCATTCAAATCGTCATCACGTAAAGGCATCCAGGGGAAGACGTAAGCAGTGTCCGTATAGTCATAGCAATAACAGTGCCCTTTTAACTGACTCCAGAACAGTGGCCAAAATTTCTGAAATCTGACTCCATGTCAGGGAAATTGCTGTAGAATGGGCTCTGTTCCACTTAGAGACAAAATTTAAACTCCTATAGAAACTATAGACTGTTTTCTATCCAATAATAATAATAATATGCATATTGTACGATCAAGAACTTTGTGGGAAGCCGTTTCAAAAATTACACGATTAGCATAAATAGTCACAACAGCGCCCCCATCCTCAACAGGTTAACCTCTCTGGGATATGCTATCCTCAGATATTAGCATCGTTTGCTTTCGCAGTAAAGCTTTTTTGAAATCTGACACATTGGCTGGATTCACAACAAGTGTATCTTTAATTTGGTATATTGAATGTGTGATTTCATGAAAGGTACATTTTTATAGTAATTTATTTGAATTTGGCGCTCTGCATTTTCACTGAATGTTGGCCAGTTGGGACGCTAGAATCCCACATATCCCAGAGAGATTAAATCGTAACCATTTCAACGTGTAGCCACCACTCCACGTTTTCAGGTCTAATGTAAATTTCGTTAGGAGTCTTTGGAAAAAGGGGTGTTCCATCCTTTTTTGGCATAATGTCTGTGCTCATCGTTACTGACTGGGTAAAACTTTACATGAAAAATAATTATATAATTTAGAAGGCTAAAATCACATTAAATCTTCTAGCAAATAGTTTCGTATTTAATCATATACGTTTTACAACATTTAGATGTAACTCTGACATCTTAAAGTTACGACGTTTTTGTTGTAGCGTCTTTAATGATATCACCAAACAGCACGTTATCTGTCATTATTGTTATTTCAGTCCCTCCCGACCATTTCCCACATTCTTTATGTTAGGAATATTGTTTCATTATCCACTTTCGGATGTTGTAGTTTTGTCGGGAAGAATCACCTTGAAACAATAGGTTTCTTTCCCCTCAATACTGCCTGGCCAGGGAGAGACAGCTCCTGCAAGGTATTTACGACCGTCATAAAACTGGCCAACTCCCCCAGGAGAGGGGGGGGGGGGGGGGGGGTCTGAAACCATTGATTAGCTGGCACCTTTAATCTCCATCTAGAAGAAGTCATGACACGTTACTCAACCATATATTATATGCACACTACCGTTCAAAAGTTTGGGGTCACTTAAAAATGTACTTAGGTTTTTTGTCCATTTTCTGTCAATTTTTTTGTCCATTAAATAACATAAAATTGATCAGAAATACAGTGTAGACATTGTTCATGTTGTAAATTACTATTGTAGCTGGAAACGGCAGATTTTTTATGAAATATCTACAACGGCCCATTATCAGCAACCATCACTCCTGTGTTCCAATGGCACGTTGTGTTAGTTAATCCAAGTTTATCATTTTAAAAGGCTAATTGATCATTAGGAAACACTTTTACAATTATGTTAGCACAGCTGAAAATGGTTGTTCTGATTAAAGAAGCAATAAAACTGGCCTTCTTTAGACTAGTTGAGTATCTGGAGCATCAGCATTTGTGTGTTCAATTACGTGCTCAAATGGCCAGAAACAAATAACTTTCTGCTGAAACTCAGCAGTCTATTATTGTTCTGAGAAATGAAGGCTATTCCATGCGAGAAATTGCCAAGAAACTGAATCTCGTACAACGCTTCGTGTTACTCCCTTCACAGAACAGCGCAAACTGGCCCTAACCAGAATAGAAAGAGGAGTGGGTGGCCCCGTTGCACAACTGAGCAAGAGGACAAGTACATTAGTGTCTAGTTTGAGAAACAGATGCCTCACAATTCCTAAACTGGCTGCTTCATTAAATAGTACCCGCAAAACACCAGTCTCAACGTCAACAATGAAGAGGCGACTCCGGGATGCTGGCCCAGAGACCTCTGTCCAGTGTCTGTGTTATTTTCCCATCTTAATCTTTTCTTTTTATTGGCCAGTCTGAGAAATGGCTTTTTCTTTGCAACTCTGCCTAGAAGGGAAGCATCCCGGAGTCGCCTCTTTACTGTTGACGTTGAGACTGATGTTTTGCGGGTACTACTGACGTAAAAAGGGCTTTGTAAATACATTTGACTGATTGTTTATAGAATGAGTTGTTATATAATTATTTGAAACATAATTATTTGTTATAGAATTATATGTTATAGAACGATTTGCTAAAGTGTAGAAGGAACACTTGAACCGAGAGCAATGGGTCATCAGTGGGCCATCAGAGGGTCATCAGAGAGTCATCAGAGAATCACCAGAGGGTCATCAGAGAATCATCAGAGGGTCATCAGAGGGTCATCAGAGAATCATCAGAGGGTCATCAGAGAGTCATCAGAGAATCATCAGAGAGTCATCAGAGGGTCATCAGAGAGTCATCAGAGGGTCATCAGAGAGTCATCAGAGGATCATCAGAGAATCATCAGAGGGTCATCAGAGAGTCATCAGAGAATCATCAGAGGGTCATCAGAGGATCATCAGAGAATCATCAGAGGGTCATCAGAGGATCATCAGAGAGTCATCAGAGGGTCATCAGAGGGTCATCAGAGGATCATCAGAGAATCATCAGAGGGTCATCAGAGAGTCATCAGAGAATCATCAGAGGGTCATCAGAGGGTCATCAGAGGATCATCAGAGAATCATCAGAGGGTCATCAGAGGATCATCAGAGAGTCATCAGAGGGTCATCAGAGGGTCATCAGAGGATCATCAGAGAATCATCAGAGGGTCATCAGAGGATCATCAGAGAGTCATCAGAGGGTCATCAGATAATCATCAGATAATCATCAGAGAATCATCAGAGGGTCATCAGAGAATCACCAGAGAATCACCAAAGAATCATCAGAGAGTCATCAGAGAGTCATCAGAGGGTCATCAGAGAGAGCGAGAGAGAAAATAACACTTCCTCAAGGCAAAAAGAATAAAACATCTTCAAAAATAGACAAAATGTTCATCTCATCACTCTCTCTCTCGCTCTCTGGCAGCTCCAACAGGTTAATCTCATCGCTCTCTGGCAGCTCCAACAGGTTAATCTCATCACTCTCTCTCTCGCTCTCTGGCAGCTCCAACAGGTTAATCTCATCACTCTCTCTCTCTCGGTCTCTGGCAGCTCCAACAGGTTCATCTCATCACTCTCTCTCTCGCTCTCTGGCAGCTCCAACAGGTTAATCTCATCACTCTCTCTCTCTTGCTCTCTGGCAGCTCCAACAGGTTAATCTCATCACTCTCTCTCTCTCGCTCTCTGGCAGCTCCAACAGGTTAATCTCATCACTCTCTCTCTCGCCCTCTGGCAGCTCCAACAGGTTAATCTCATCACTCTCTCTCGCTCTCTGGCAGCTCCAACTGATTAATCTCATCACTCTCTCTCTTGCTCTCTGGCAGCTCCAACAGGTTAATCTCATCACTCTCTCTCGCTCTCTGGCAGCTCCAATTGATTAATCTCATCACTCTCTCTCTCGCTCTCTGGCAGCTCCAACAGGTTAATCTCATCACTCTCTCTCTCTCGCTCTCTGGCAGCTCCGACAGGTTAATCTCATCGCTCTCTGGCAGCTCCAACAGGTTAATCTCATCACTATCTCTCTCGCTCTCTGGCAGCTCCAACAGGTTAATCTCATCACTCTCTCTCTCGCTCTCTGGCAGCTCCAAAAGGTTAATCTCATCACTCTCTCTCTCTCGCTCTCTGGCAGCTCCAACAGGTTAATCTCATCACTCTCTCTCTCGCTCTCTGGCAGCTCCAACAGGTTAATCTCATCACTCTCTCTCTCCTGCTCTCTGGCAGCTCCGACAGGTTAATCTCATCGCTCTCTGGCAGCTCCAAAAGGTTAATCTCATCACTCTCTCTCTCGCTCTCTGGCAGCTCCAACAGGTTAATCTCATCACTATCTCTCTCGCTCTCTGGCAGCTCCAACAGGTTAATCTCATCACTCTCTCTCTCGCTCTCTGGCAGCTCCAAAAGGTTAATCTCATCACTCTCTCTCTCTCGCTCTCTGGCAGCTCCAACAGGTTAATCTCATCACTCTCTCTCTCGCTCTCTGGCAGCTCCAACAGGTTAATCTCATCACTCTCTCTCTCGCTCTCTGGCAGCTCCAACAGGTTAATCTCATCACTCTCTCTCTCGCTCTCTGGCAGCTCCAACAGGTTAATCTCATCACTCTCTCTCTCGCTCTCTGGCAGCTCCAACAGGTTAATCTCATCACTCTCTCTCTCGCTCTCTGGCAGCTCCAAAAGGTTAATCTCATCACTCTCTCTCTCGCTCTCTGGCAGCTCCAACAGGTTAATCTCATCACTCTCTCTCTCGCTCTCTGGCAGCTCCAACAGGTTAATCTCATCACTCTCTCTCTCGCTCTCTGGCAGCTCCAACAGGTTAATCTCATCACTCTCTCTCTCGCTCTCTGGCAGCTCCAAAAGGTTAATCTCATCACTCTCTCTCTCTCGCTCTCTGGCAGCTCCAACAGGTTAATCTCATCACTCTCTCTCTCGCTCTCTGGCATCTCCAAAAGGTTAATCTCATCACTCTCTCTCTCGCTCTCTGGCAGCTCCAAAAGGTTAATCTCATCACTCTCTCTCTCTCTCTCTAACTAGCAAGGTAACTAGCAAGTCAGGTGAACTCTGATTAGTTCCTGCGCGTGAGTGGGGTAGCTCTCCATTTTCTTTCTCTCTTTTATTGAATAGGTTATGGTCCGGTTGAAATATTATCGATTATAATAATTATAATATAATTATAATCATAAGTGAGTACACTTTGAGCTGGCTGTTGTCATAAGTGTACCGACTTTGGGCTTGCACGCCAAACAGGTTAACTCTAATGAACGTATCATCTGCAGCAGAGGTATCTCTGGGTCTTCCTTTCCTGTGGCAGTCCTCATGAGAGCCAATTTCTTCATAGCGCTTGATGGTTTTTGCGACTGCACTTGAAGAAACCTTCAAAGTTCTTGACATTTTCCTGATTGACTAACCTTCATGTCTTAATTTGTGGAATCTCTTTCCTTCTTAATGCGTTTGAGCCAATCAGTTGTGTTGTGACAAGGTAGGGGTGCTATACAGAAGATAGACCTATTTGGTAAAAGACCAAGTCCATATTATGGCAAGAACGTTAGTCCATCATTACTTTAAGACATGAAAGTCAGTTAAACCAGAAAAGTGCAGTCGCAAAACCCATCAAGCGCTACGATGAAACTGGCTCTCATGAGGACTGCCACAGGATAGGAAGACCCAGAGTTATACGGAAGATAGCCCTATTTGGTAAAAGACCAACTCCATATTATGGCAACAACAGCTCAAATAAGCAAAGAGAAACGACAGTCCATCAATACTTTAAGACATGAAGGTCAGTCAATCTGGAACAACCATCAAGCGCTATGAAGGAACGTACTCTCGTGAGGAACAGGAAGGGAAGACCAAGAGTGTGCAAAATTGTCATCAAGGCAAAGGTGGCTACTTTGAAGAATCTAAAATCAAAAATATAGATTTATTTATATTGACTTCTTTAACACTTTTTTGGGTTACTACATGATTCTACTAACTGCCGGTCCTGGCAACAGACATTACGCACACCTTGCAACCATTATTTGTCACACCTGGCAACCATCATTACTCACACCTGCTACCCATTGTTATGCACACCTGGACATCATCATTACCTTAATTACTTCCCCTTTATTTAGCCGTCTGTCACGCCCTGGCCTTAGTTATCTTTATTTTCTGTAATATTTTGGTTAGGTCAGGGTGTGACAGGGGGGATGTTTGTGTTTTTGTCTTGTCTTGGGTGGTTGTAGTGTCCAGGGGGTTTTGTTAGAGTGCATGGGTTAGTGTTGAGTGTAGGTTTCTAGGTATGTCTATGGTTGCCTGAATGGTTCTCAATCAGAGACAGCTGTCATTCATTTGTCTCTGATTGGGAGCCATATTTAAGGCAGCCATAGGCATGGGGCTGTTGTGGGTAATTGTCTATGTCATTGTGTAGTGTTTAGTGTCAGCACGATTTGTTTAAATAGCTTCACGATCGTCAGTTTGTTGTTTTTGTTTCGTCGTTATAATTAAAAAGAATGTATTTTTCACACGCTGCGTTTTGGTCCTCTCTTCCACGTCAAGACGATCGTGACACCGTCAGTAACCTCAGTCTTCAGGAAGTATGGGTTTTGTTCATGTTCAGTACGCGGCTCCTGTTTTGTTTATCTGCTTATTCTCATTAACAAACTCACCTTCTACACCTGCTTCCTGACTCCCTGCGTATACGTTACAAGGATAAAGCAATGAGCTCCATATTTCCCTGTAAATAAGCGCTCCTGTGATGTGTTTCATGTTAACACAAAGGACCAATGGGGTCCTATGGCTGTGTGTGTGAATCCGTGCGCGCGTGAGCTTTTGCAATGTGACTATGGTGATGGGGGAATGGTTGTCGACGGTATGGCTGTAGTGTGTCAAGAAAGATTATTCTCATTGTTGCTTTTGTCAAGGAGATGGGGACACCAGGGTCACTGTGCTTATACAACATGCAAGTGCATGCACGCACGCACGCACGCACACACACACACACACACACACACACACACACACACACACACACACACACACACACACACACACACACACACACACACACACACACACACACCACACCAAAGTATCAATCTGCTCCTCCAGTCTGACAAATACAGACGCACACAAACAGGACAAGTGCACCAAAGGAAATACTGGGTTATTTGCCGTTCAAATTTCCCCCATAGCATCCAGGTATTTAGATCAGAGAGGTCTTAACTAATAGCCTTGATTGTGGTGCCATCCACCAAGCTTCAAAATGTCTTCTCATTATCCCTAGTGGTACTAATGGAGTGGAGTTAAGGAGAGGTGGAGAGAACGAAGGCGGAGAGGTGGAGAGAAGGAAGGC